>NC_056709.1:14962654-15262654 GCF_018831695.1 Puntigrus tetrazona | reverse complement strand
CACACATATGCATGTATACATTCAAGAAAAATGTTATTTGTATATTGCATTTATTTATATAAATATATCCATGCAACTCTGTACGAGTGTGTATTTAAATATACACGGGACACAGACATATACTATATAAAAAAATACTTTTTTTTGGATGCACTTAATCGTTTGACAGCAGTAATTTGTATCGATACATTTTATCTTAATTTCAATAATTCTTAACTATTGCTTTATTATTTGAAAACGTAAAACTTCCTGCTGAAAACTTTAACTTCCATTATATTTTTTGGAAAATAAATCCCGCATTTTCAGAACTACAGTAAAAACAGGAATATTTTACAATATCATTTAAAATGACCTTTGTTTTTACGGAAATATATTTCTCATTTCTGTGATTTCGTATATACTTTGATGAATAAAATAATAGAACTTATTTAAAATAAACACTACATTATGAACGTGTTTATTGTTTGATCAATTTAAAATTGCTGAATATTTTCCATTAAAACCCACACACGTCTGAATGGTAGTAATGTATATTCATTTTCAAAACTCATCGAAATGGCTAAACTTACCATAAAAAAAATAAATAAAAGCTTTATTCTAATAAATGTTCCCTAGAACAATTCACATTCAACTTAAACAGTTTTTTCTTTCTTATTTGCATACATTACATGAATGTATTTGTCCACTGTACAAGGACTCATTAATGTACAAACTGATTCACTAATTGCAAATAGTAAACCTGCTTCATCACAAAAAAAACAATTCAAATGACTAGTTTGCTTGCATTGTTATGGCATGCAAGCCATATTAAAAGCAATATTTAGCCTCTGGAAAATTTTGAAGCAGAACATAAGTAAATGTACGCTGCTATTACTGTAAGTGACACGGTGCTCACCTTAACTTCAGCAGCCATTTTATCTATTGCAAACCCATCCACCGTCAGCTGCAGTGAACAAACAAAATGAAAAACTGCATACATATATTCATGATACATAATCAATCAATTAGGTAATATACAGTTTTTTTAGTAAGTATCACTATATTGTTGTCACCTTGATGAGTCTTGATATGAGGAAGCCGCCTTGGTAACGGTTATGAAGTTCTTCCCAGTTGTCCTTAACAAATTTCCATGCAGCTTTGCGCCCCTGTTTGCTGCTTCCAGCTACGCCCCCGATTACAGACACGGTGTCCTGGGGACGAACCTCCTCCTAAAAATACCACAGCCGCATTCAGCGCCACCGTTCACACTTCTGGAGATTTTTAATTCCCACAGACTCAGATTAGAGCGTGTCAGATCAGATCGGATTTCTTGAGAACGATAGCCTAATTCAAAGATGAAATGGTGCTTTATTGATCTCCTCGTGAAAACTGATGCGTTGCAGCTTTAAACATGAATCACAGGGACTAAATAATACTTGCCCTTCGATACATAAAATATCACGAATTCAACAATAATAACAGGATATGTAATACGTAGCAAAGGCTCACCCAAAAAGACCTGACTGTTTGGTGTCAATCCTTTTATCCTTTTCGAAATTTTCACACTCTTGCAAAGTGTGGTTGTGGTGCTTTAAAATGTTCCGGTCTGACCTATTTTCTACAGTAAGTGTGTGTGTGTGTGTGTGTGTGTGTGTGTTTTGCGTACCGACAGGGCAAAGTTAAGCACTCTCTGGATGAGGTCAGGGGCGGGAATGGCTCCCAGCACTCTCTCGATGCGGTTCTTCTCCTCCTGCATGTCTGCCTGCTTGTGAAGCTGAACACGGAACATGAGAGACGCATTTTATTCGCCTGCACCTTTAAGGCTGTCGCTGTCTAATGGTTAGACACATGTTAACCGTCACCTTGAGCATTGTGTCAAGCGTTGTGCTGTCTCCGTGCTTCAGAACTGTTAGATACACCTACAGGGATGCAAAAAAAAAACACCTCCGTTTACAGAGACATGCTGAACAAGTGCTAATAAAAACAATTCAGGAACACCATTTGCAAAAACAGACTTGTCCTTCTAAAATTTGTAGGTCATAGTACTAGTGTGCACCAGAATAAAAAGGAGAAAAGCAAAACAAAGATCAGGATGCACTTGACCGGGAATTGTAATCAATAATAATAATAATAATAATAATAATAATAATTAACTGTGTTAATGCAAACAAAAACAATAACTGAAACTGAAAATGAATGTGATCTTATAATCAAGTAATCATCTTTCTACTCCAATTTCTTGTTGAAATATAAACTTTCAAAGAGTGACTCCCGTAACCTTTAAATAACAGACTCCCTCAAACATTAAATAACAAAGACAACAAGTAAAAATGCAATAAATGTAGCAAAACGCATCTTTCTAGTTTTCTTTTTCTAGTTGACTATTGATTGGACATCATGAACATTCAAGTCTTGATATATTTCAGTAAGTATTACGGTTTCTTTAAACACACCTTGTCATGTTCATTCATGTTTAGTTTGTGCTATAAAGATGAGACGATCATCTTTATGATCGTGTGTATAATTTAACAACTTCAAAACAGTTCACATTAAACAGCACCGAAACTATTTTACTGTCTGTATTTTGTGCTAATAATGACAGTATTTTAAAAAGGCCGTTTCCAGATCATCGATCATCGACTAAAATGAGAAATCGATACCGTTATTCAAGCGCTAGCATCCACACAGCTGTTCCTGCTGTATTTTTTTGACACTGTCTGCATAAAACGGACACTAACACGCACCATCTATTCGATTCATTTATTTATTTGTGCACACGGATGTAAATGTATCTGTACTATGAGCAGAAACACAAGACGACTCACTGGACTCCTGAGGTCTGCAGGCAGGATCTGTTTACCCTCCACATGTTCTTTGAATCTCCGCCGGGCCTCCTCCAGTGTGGCCTTATGCCCCGCTTTACCCAGCTTCCCCAGCACCAGACCCCTCAGCAGGGCGTCCAAATGCCCTAAACAACACACAAGGGAGAGGGGCAACCAACAAAAGAACACTTAATTTGAGCGTCTCTTAACAAACGACTGATGATGATCCAACAAACACCATTGAGCTAAAACAGAACAGCATTAATGAAGATATCTGTACAATGCACAGATCAAATTACTCCTGTGAACTATTCCTTTAAGCATTTCACTGAAACAAAATATATATCTTCTTGCATGTCATGTGAGGGGCTGTATATCGCAGTCTAGTAAACTAAACTTTTTTTCCATTAGTTAGTGGTTCATTATTAATTTGGATGAAAAACACAGTAACAATAAAACAAAGACAAACTTAACTTATATTAATATATAAATAGGAACTTTTGCTTTTGCTCTGTCATTTTCTTGTCAGTCATCTCTCCTTATACTAACCACATGACAAGTGAAATCTGACTCCTGCTGCTAATGCTGTATGGAGAAGATGATACCCATTTATTGTGGCATCCATTATCAAACTAAAGTTTTAAAAAAATAATTTAATAAGCAGAAGATGGTGGAGGCAGTGAGCAGTTAATGGGCAATGAACACTGTAGCATCGATAACAACGACTACCAAGGCACGCTTACTTACTTACTTACTTCTAGTAATTTTTTTAGATTTATATATTTTTCATTTAGATGAAGTAAATACTTGAAAGCCATAGTCATGTTTTTTAATTAATACACACATTCATAGTACCATTTACTTTATTTATTAGTACTTAATATGAACACAAACTGAACTCATTAAAATAACGAGTCAATAAATTGATAACATTTGTTTTCGACTTCGCAACCAAAATGGTTTCAAAAGTGCAAAATGCAATATAAATCTTCCTGCTACCTACTACAGAAACTTTTTTTAATCGTGTAAATCCTCACCATATATTTAAAAACCAAAAAAATTGCTAGTGAAATCGCCATGATATAACAATTTTATATCAACTCCCTTTTAGTTTTTAACAATGACAGGAGCGTTGTCACTCATTGCACTTAGTCTATCATAAGCATGGTCATTTATATATAGAAGATATTAAAAAAAACTGTTTAAATTGAAGATGATGAGAAATTGGTGATATGAAAATAAATTCTGACTGTTTTGGTGCAACAGTGGATTGCAGAGAAAAAGTGCAGAATATGACACCTTTAAACTTATTTTTTACTTAAAAAAAAAAAAAGTATAAAAAAAATTGTCTTGTCTTAATTTTCTCTTCAGTGGAACAAAAGTCTCAGTGCGTTTATTTATATAATGCAAGTGAATGGGTTTTTCAAAATATCATCTTTGATGTTCCACAGGTGAAAGAAAGTTCGAGTTTGAAATGACATGAGGGTGAATATTTACGATACACAGTGTTCATGTGTGTTCACTTCCGGCTCTCACCCTCTCCGGTTTTACTGTCCCATCCCAGCTTCATGCCGATAGGGGTGAAGAGATCTCGGATGAACTCCTGGATGGCCTCGTGGAAGTCAGTGTGTGAGAGCAGAGAGGACAGAACACCCAGATTACAGCTCAGGTCACTCCACACCGTGTAGTTTGGCTCATTCACAAATGCTTCCATCACCTTCAACACCTCCACAGTACTGATCATACCTGCTCGAGCCTGAGGGCATGACAGACAGAGAGAGACGCTATTAAAAACAGACAGCGGTAATGGACGGGGAGAAGAAACAGAACAAATAATGATATTGCTGAAATTGCTTTTCTTTTCAGCAACACTGAACACAAAGATAGCAAAGTTTGGGGGGAAAAAAGGGTGTGTAGCCACACCAAAAACTAAATAAGTAAAACACACACAATATACTTAAAGTATACATTTTTATACTTAAAATACAAAATAATACAATTAAAGTGAAATTTCATCCAAACTTCCTTCTATCATCATTCCTCTAATCCCTTGAGTTTCTTTCTTCTGCTGAACATGTGATATGTGAGTAACACAGTCCCCATTTATTATCATAACATGGAAAGAAAAAATACCATAAAAGCAGAAGAATGACAGAAATTACATTAAGTGAACTGACCCTTTAATTGGATAATTTTTGGTGATATACACACACACACACACACACACACAGGGCTGGGATATATATTTGTATTATGCACATCTTGAAAAAACAACAACAGAAGTTATCCAAAGGACATTAAAATAACAACTTCCTCTATACTTCTAATATTGCAGAAACTGTTTTGGGTAACCATTGACTTTAGTATTTTTTTTTATATATATATATATATATATATATATATATATATAAAGGTTTTTTGTTGGTGCTAAAGTTACAAAACCCACATGATTCGATTCATAATTTATAATGTATTAGTCAGGCCTAGAGGCTTGAAAGAACCTGACTTCCATAAGACTTTGTAACTTGACACTTCACTCAAGCCTTAATCTTGAGAATTGACTCAAGGTGGAGACCTGAGCCTCTACTCTGACTTGCAAAACACTGATTCAGACTGATGCGTGGCATCTCACCAGGGAGAAGAGGTCGTTTTGCAGACCCAGGCGGTCCACAGGCAGTAGTGTGAGGTCTCGGATACCAGGCAGCAAACTTTCCAGCATGGCTGAGCTGTACTGAATCCTGTAGAATCCCACGGTACCTGGATTAATCTGCATGTGGAAGAAGACAACGTGATTTTAGCCTTTCTAATCTTCTCAGATATTTGCATTTTAAACAGCCTTTTCCATAAAATATATGCAACGCAGCAATCTGACCTTGACCCAATGGTCAGGTGCAACGTTGGTGATGTTAACTGTGGTTTCAGGCTGGTCCAACAGAACCTTCATCTTAGTGCAGCTCGGGTCCTCACTGGTGCAGATACTGATGGGAACCATCCAATTGGGGCAGTTCTCATCTAGAACATAAAAACACATATTAGAGTATAAAATCGCAAAAATCCAATTGAAAAAACTAAAGTCACAGGCTACATAAATAGATTTACTGCTATCATGCATGTACCATTACGTGGTCCACTAGCACAAAACTTCTTCTGAGAGATTTTCAGCACGCGGTCACTGCCATGCTGGAGGGAAAAAAAAAAAAGCCCAAACCAATTATTTCAGCTCTGATTAAATCTTGTATTGCCAAGACAACAGTTGTTATTACCAGATGCTCCCTGAGAAGCTCATAGTCCATCTCAGCAAGGCTACTTAATACCCGAGGGGTATTTAAATTATATTTGAAACTTCAGGGGAAAAAAACATTTTTAAAAAAATGTCTATGTGTTTGTGTGTATATATGTATATGTACAGACACACAATTCCATAGTGCTGGATCAAATCAGAACAAAACCAAACATTGATATCCACGAGTTTGTAACTGTTACCTGCTCTTGATCTACTACTATAATAGGGAATCCCATTTGTTTGGTCCAGGAATTCATCACTGCAGCAATAGGTTTTCCACTTGCTTGCTCCAAACACTCCCATAGGTCCTCTGGGATAGAGAAAAAGAGAACGT
This sequence comes from Puntigrus tetrazona, assembly GCF_018831695.1. Taxonomy (NCBI): domain Eukaryota; kingdom Metazoa; phylum Chordata; class Actinopteri; order Cypriniformes; family Cyprinidae; genus Puntigrus; species Puntigrus tetrazona. The sequence goes on along the minus strand of NC_056709.1, from coordinate 15,256,236 downwards.
CACACCCTTCATTTCTGACTACACAACAATTAACAAAGCACAATAACTACACTGCTGCATGATCACACACACGCCCACAACACTCCCGTCAAATACTGTGTCATGTCGAATTACAATGTTACACTATGTAATTACTACAGCTGTAATCACTTGTTTGGATCGGATCGTGGGCCACAAGCAATGCTTAATCATTTCCTTATGAAGCCATTTTCCAACATATTCATGTTTTTTTCTTTTCTTTTACAATTCACTGTGCGCCTCAAACTCCAGATGTGTACATTCCTAGCAATTCAAACGAAACACAGATGAAGATCAAGTTAAACCCTACATTTTAGAAACATCATCCCAAGTTTAACTAGCAAAACTGATACACAGGGCACTCTGTCCATAACAAACAGCAAGCTTTCCATAGCTCAAGATAACTGCTAGGACTGTCATAATTATCAGTTTAGCCTGACAAGTAATTGTCATAAAAAAATAATTGTGATTTATGATTTGAGTTTTGGTCATGTCAAAAACAGTCTAAGCCTTTTTATTAATGTTTCATGTCATGAAGCAGAAGTAGCGACAGATGTTTTCTTCTGTAATGTAAAGTATACCCGAGTGTAACCAATTATAAAAAAAAAAACAGGATAGGCTATTTTTGTTTTGTTTGGTGTTTTTTTTTTTTTACATCTTATTTGGTTATTTTCATGCTGAAATCCCTATCCTTATATGAGATAAAAACTATAAGACGCCTAAAAATTCTACTAATTTACTAATTCAACTAAATTTGGATGTCAAATAATTGTGAACAGGTTATGTTACAATCATTAAAGTCTATCTTGGGTTTACAAGGTCATTAGGCTGTTTAGTCATCAAGATAAAAAATATTAGAGGGTCAAAGCTTAATCTACGCAAAGATTGTGGCGTGTAAACTTACCAGTAGATGCATTTTTGTGTTGGAACTTCAAAAGGTACGTGTTCATTCCCTTTCTAAAATCCTAGAATAAAGATAATTCAATCAGACATTAAAGACTTAAATATAACTGTAAGGAAGTGTAAATGAATCTAAAAGTCAGTATTAAAGGGGTCATATGATGTTGCTAAAAGAACATTATTTTGTGTATTTGGTGTAATGTGTTTATGGAGTTTAACGTTTAAAAAACACATTTTCATATTATTGTTTCTCCTCTAAGCACTGCCTCCCTGAAGCACATGGATTTTTACAAAGCTCACTGTTCTGAGAAGTGTTCCGAGGTGTGCTCTGATTGGTCAGATATCCAACGCGTTGTGATCGGCCGAATTAAGCATATGGATATTGGCAAAAATACAATATCGTGCATCCCTAGCAGTTTCACATTCATAACCAAACACAGTGTGTGCTGAACGTGGCAATACTGGAGCAAGAATATTAGTTCCGCCTTCTTTATGTAAACATTTGGGCAGTGTTATGAAAATAAACCCACTCTGTGACATAGAGAAGTGGGGGCGTGTTTAAACAAACAGTTTTAGGGGGTTGTGGAGAAGTCATACATTTAAAAAGAAAAAGATTTTTTTAAAATTACATTACATCATATGACCCAATAAAAAAAAAAAAAAATGAATCTGTCAAATTACAAAAGCCAGAATGTCACTGACTCCAGCACACCTTGGAGGACCCACACTGAGCACCTATCTGACAGATTTACACTGGTACCCGGCTGAACACGACCTCTCACCTCATCGCCGATGTAGTTATGCAGCATGCGAATGACAGAGGCCCCTTTGCTGTACGATATGGCATCGAATATTTCATCCACTTCTGAAGGGTGTCCGACGTCAACCTACAATTCAAAACACACATACGCTCTGAAACATGAGTCGGAGATCAATATTTCATCAGGCTAAATCTGGGTCTGGAATTTAAATGCTGTAAGTGATACGGCTGAGCAGACAAACAGACTGACAAACAACGTGCAAATCAAAACTTCCTGCAGTCCACACAAACTCTCGAAAGCAAAACAGGCGCACACCGGGTGATCCGGGGCGGAACGAGAAAGCTACGCTCATCTGTTGCAGACCTCAATAGGGTGGCTGTTATCTAACGCATCCAGGTCCAGAGCCCTAGTGTAGTCGGCAGACACAAACTGGGTCCAGATGTCGTACTCAGGGAAACAGTGGTCCACACAAAGGTACTCGATCCAAGACGCAAAGCCTTCATTTAGCCACAAATGAGTCCACCATTCCTGCAGCGACAGACATTTTCTCAGCACCCAGAATAACACAGTTCTATTCAAATACCACTGTGACCTACAAAAACTATATACATCCGAATGCTCACCATAGTAACCAGGTTCCCAAACCACTGATGTGCCAGCTCGTGGCCGACTACCAGAGCGACCCACTGCCGGGACGATGCACACGAGTTCTTTGGGTCAATCAGCAGAGCCGTCTCCCTGTGATGGGAAGATACATAAGAACAGAATCTAGAACATAACGTGGCTCGTATTGCTCAGGTATAGCTTGAGATTAACATGCTACCAGGACAGATGAAATATTAATGAAGCTCTCCTGAACAGACGCTTTCAAAAAGCACAAGGCTCTGGGTTTCCGTGATGATTTATCAAGTGTTAGGTTTGTCATTTAATCATTTCATTTAAAAGTCACCTGTAAGTAACAAGGCCCCAGTTTTCCATGGCACCTACAGGACGCAAGAGCACCAAAGGTTAAAGCTAAATATAACAATGTCTATGAGATGATTAATATTTAATGAAAATGATACAAACCAGCAGCAAAATCAGCAATAGCAATTAGATCAATTTTAGGCAACGGATAAGGAACACTGAAATAGTCTTTGTAGAACGGAAGGGTCTTTGTAGCAACCTGGAAAAAAATACAAATAAAAACGTTTTTCACGGGATGATACTTTGATAACTAAAGTGTTATAATCACAGCTAGCATTAAGCATTTTTTTAATGTTGTACATTACAATGCTGTGATGTTATTTACTGTATCGCTTTATTTTTAATATCCCAGTCCAAAATGACAATAATTGTCAGCTTTTGGTTTGAATATCACATAATATTAATAATATTTAGAAAAATAGTTCAAAAGTTTGGGGCTAGTAAAGTTTCTTAAGCTGACCAAGGCTAAGTTAATAGATGCAAAAATACAGTAAAACATTGCAAAACTTAAAATATGTATTTTTGTATTTATTTATCTATTATTTATTTATTTTATTTTACACTTTTACAGACATTTGATTAATTTATTGTGCCCTTAAATGCATATGGTTTAAGATAAGAGCGATTTGTACACAAAGTGTAATCAATTGTTGTTGTTTTTCCCCCAAAATTGGAAAGTTTTCTGTTTAAATTCAATTGCAATTTTGTTTTTGGTTTTCTGAGCAAAAAATAAATATGATGCATTTTTCACTAATTTACAGAAGACACTAAAATTGAATTAAGTTTTATGACATATTAAAATACTAATTACTTTTACCCCAAATACTAATTAGTTGTAATTTTACATTCGTTCAATTTGACAATATCCTAGGTTTTGGCCATTTGTCATTTTTACCAATTTAAAACCACAATAACACTCCCTTGCTCTCTTATATATGTACAAGTCAGAATAAGCATGTTGTTTGAATTTTTCGACATATATGGCGTTAAAACGAATGACAATTTATTCTCCAAAAACTTATCCGAAACCTTAAAATTAGGCACTTATTAAGCACATTTAATGTGCTTTCTATGAACATTAAAATCACTTTTGTAAATGTCTTATGATGCGGACATCTTAACGTCTTTGACATGAAACGATTTAAAAACATTTTTAAATGTAATCTGATGTTTTAAATTTTTTTTTTACAAATATACATTTTATATGATTTCTGTAGGGGGAATACAGCATTATACACAGTATTATAATTTTCCATGAGGTTTTGCTGTTTAGACTGCAAAAACCTAAACTAGTTTGATTTTGACATGACAAAAAAAAAAATGAAAATGACAAACTGACAGAGTGCCTGCCGTACCTCCAGTGCAAATCTTCCTTGCTCTGCTTTTCCGACAGGGGTGTACACACGGACTGTCACTCCATCTGATGACTGACTCTCCACAAAGTCATACTCGCCGATGACGAATGCCACCAGATAGGTGGACATGATGGGCGTAGTGGCAAACTTCACTTCCACCAGACTGTGATCCTCAGGATATGGCTTTCGATCGACAACATTCTACGCAGAAAAAGAAAAAAATTATTTCTTGTATTTCGGCAACAGTGTGACAAATGCCCATTTGTGGCTGGCTAATTTACATTAAAACTGATGAAACCACAACAACAACAACAACATAACTTCCTAAGAATGGTAAAAACTAGCAGCAAAGGTTATTAGAACAATATAGTGGTCTAAAATTCGTTTTCAATACCGAGAAGGAATGCGAATGGCACACGTCACAGGGCAAAACTTGTATGCTGCACAAGTGTAATAAGTCAGAAAACGGGAGGCACAATGCCTCTGGACCTGTGTTAGATAATGCACACGCGTTTGACAGTAATGCGAATCTAGTCATTTAGGGACATTTGTTTCCAGAGGGAAAGATCAAAAAAAGAAAGAAAGAAAAAAATGACACGTACCATATTTGACAAGGCTACTCTGTCCTTTGGGACGATAAGGGTGATGTCAAAAGTGGCTTTAATAGCGGGTTCGTCCCAGCAAGGGAAAGCTCGACGTGCGTCCGTCGCCTGGAGGGGGTGAGAGACATCGAGTGAGATGGAGACGGCGAGACAGGAAGAGAGGACTCAGGGTTGAAGTGATTCGAACATGTGCCAGGATATTTGCATGGCATCAAAAACCACAAATGCACTACATTCTGACTTTTCCTTTTTTTTACTCCTAAGGCCCAGTCAGGGCAGCAGTTGGGATTTGTACATTTTAATTTATCTTTTATTCTTGATTAATTTTTTTAATTAAATTCACAATACGTTTTAACTGCAAAAATATGCAACAAGCTGGAAATAAAACACTGCTGTTATATAAAACACACTTTTGCAAGAAAGCCCTGCCAACATTTTCACTGGGTCCAGTAGATTTTTTGGGGGGTTAAATGCACTAAATATTTTGGCTACATTTTTCTTAATAAATAAAAACACCTTTGCTTGGCAATGGCAAAAATGTTATTAATGTTTTGGTTATAATTTTGTGTCCTTTTTTTTTTTTTTTGTCTAGGTGACAATTACAATTTTGTAATAAAACACCATAAATAATACACACTTTTGCTGGTAAATGACGCCATGTGATGCAAAACATTAACTCACATAACAAGACTTTTACCTATGTTAGTCAGTTAGACAACATTACCTTGCAGCTAAATCAGCGTAAATTACATCACAGAAAAACAAACAAACATAAGCTTAACAAGCCATAAAAATGGATGCAAAAGATCAATGCATGTAAATTTTTCAGTGGCAATGAAGCATTAAAGTGAAAGGGCAAATTACTTTTCCATCAACTCTCTCACACTGGCCACGAGTCAGCAGAAACATCCTTATCATCGAGCCTGATTAAGTTAAATTAAGAGGCTAAACTTTCAGTTAATTGTCCCTTCCACATTCAAATCTACCAAGTAAAAATGTAATAAGCCAGAGTATCTAAATCACCTTAATGGATTTGTAATGTAAGCATTAAAGTGAATCATGCAAATGTATTAAAATGGTACAATAGGCATACTATTGACGGCCAAGCAACACATTATGTAACAGGTTTAATTTTACTACAATTTTACTTCTGCACGACTCCATTATCAGCTCCTGTATAATGAATTGCTTGTTTTTCCCCACTTGCAGAGGGATAAAAGCATATGCTGAATGTATTTTCCTCCGTCGAGACGAACGCTGAAGTTCTCAGTGGAAAGTGAATGATTGAGCAGGAAGAGCGACTGAGGGACGTGACTAATGACGACGGGGGTTAAAGCAAACAGTAGCGGAGAAGGCGAGCGAGCAAACAAATGAATGAACCGATACCCTGATATGAATTTACCTCAAACTGTGTGACGGCAGCGAAGCGGATTTCTCCCGAAGAAGTTGTGTATTTACTCCTATAAAAGCCTTTCATTTTGTCGTTCAGCTCTCCAACAAAGTCTATTTTCAATGATCCTGACCCTGAAAAACAAGAAGCCCGTGATTAAAACAAAACAAAAGGCACATAAAACAGTAGGACGGAGCAAGGAAGGCCCATTCATCTTTTAACAGGAAGCTGTTGGAGCCGCTTTCATGCGACAATAAACCGACTATAGCAACTAATTACACGGAGATTGTTGACATGAGTGCAGCAGGCTCCTTCCAGGCCACATTACCTTTTTGCAGAGTGCTGGGGAAACATAGGGTCACCTTCTCATCCTCGTTCTGATAGTTAAATCCTGTAGCGTTAATTTCTAAATGGACGGGGAGAAAATGAGCGCAGTTAATCCTAAAACTAAAACAGACTATAAAGCATTTAATGCAGGTCGAACCAGCAATCAGGCAAAAGTCAGGCAAATACATCAACTAAATGTGGATTTGCGGTTTGCCACTCACCTTCCCCCCCTTCAGGCACAAAAGAAGCAGTAATTATGTCTATATCAGCACAGTTCATCACAATCTGGTTCGTCCCCTGTGTAACCTGTCAAAAACAATGACATACAGTTCAGTTTTAATGTTTATGTGGCTCCGGTTGTTTCATGATCTCCAGTTTTCATTGTTTGGTGTGTGGTTTCTTTTCTAGCAACACTTCATTGCCTTTTGCAAGCTTCGGAAACCTTCCTTTGTTTCATACTGTATCAGATAACAGCCATAAAAATGGAACAAACTCACGTCACCTACATACAATAGAGCCAATCACAGCGGGGGAAAAAAACCTTCCTGGTTTGGTAAATACAGAACAAGTCTCTTGCTCTGACAGAAAAAGAGAAATTAACTTCAAATTGTATACGCATTACTACTTTTTAAATAAATGAATAATTTTGATAAGCAATGATGCACTGAGAAGTGACATAAGCATATACAAAGTTTAAAAAAACTCTCTATTCATCAAAGAATCTTAAAAAGAAGAACAGCAGAACTGTTTTCTCCAAGTATTTATGTAATAATAATAACAAGTGTTTCTTAAACACCAAATTTAGGATATTAGAATGATTTCTGAAGGATCACATGACACTGAAGGATGGTGTAATGGTACTGAAAAATTCAGCTTTGCATCGCAGAAATGTTATTACATTTAAATACATACTAAAACAGAAATGAGCTTGCTTCATTTTCAATAGCATTAGTTTTCACTGTATTTTTTAAAAAAGGCAGCATTGATAAGCATAAGACACGTCTTTCAATAACCCTTGTGTGTATTACCCTAATCTGCTTCAACTTTTTTTAATCTTTGAGCATATCATAGATCGTACAACTCCCCTCTTCCTGTTTTGTTGTAGGAAATCTCCAGGAGTACAAGTAAATACGACGCACATGGAAAAAGAACTGCCTGAATCCTCACGGCTTTGCTGAGGCTCAAGGGCCATCTCCTGCTGTTGCTGCTATGAAATTCTGACGTGTGCATATATAATCAGATTATGAATAAAAAGAACAACAGTTTGCATGGCCTCTTATGTTGCAATAGGCCGTTTAAGACTGCATTTATTGCATAAGGCTGAAGTGAAACTTTCCCGGGACGATCAATAGCTTTCAGGCTCTCCTCACATCCATAAGCTAGTTTTCACAGACAAATGCATGCCATAGCCAGTAAACGGACTGTTTTAATTATTCCAAAACTGAACTATTACCACACTTTTATTTACGGTGAAATGGATCCTTAATAATGATACGCTTTGTGCTTGGAGGCTTGAATCTGCCAAGGTGAAGCTTTAGAGAGCACATGTGGCTTGTTGAAGCTGGATGTGACTTGGATGCAATGAGTGCTCTGGCCATGTGACAAAAGGCCACCACTTGCAGTAGACTCAAATGCAAGTCAATCAAGGCCATAATGCATACTGCATTGTGGGGGATGTAGTTAATCTCATGCTCCAATAAGTCTTGGCATCAAGACAACATCAACGGCAAGGCGACTTTAACAACAGGCCTACATTAGAGTGGGGTACGACATGACTTAACATGTAGAGCTGTCCGTCTCTATAAAAAGGCTCCACAAACAATCTTATGCAGAGGGATATGTTAGAGGCCAGACTTCAATTTCGTCACATCTGGCCTTCTTTACTGACCTCTGCCATCTTTTCTATCTGTTTACAGGATCATTTAGTCATTTACTTGGTAGTAAGTGCTGCGATTGTCCTGATAAAACCAAACATATCAGAACATGACAGTCCTACCTAACTAACAATTAACTTTTGATGAACCTCATATTTTGAGGATTTTAAATAAAAGTGTGTTATTCTCTTCCAAGACACAAAGTCCATGTTGCACCTAGTGTTTCCTCGGGCACTACACTGTGATTATAGTAAGCTATAAAGTATCATGTAAACTGTCAGACAGGCTCAGAGTGACTCAGGAGCTTGTAGACGGAACTGATTCACCGTCTCGGCCAAATACGTGAAAACTACAACCTGGAAGGCTGTTAAATTGCGACATACATTTGTGTATTTACGCGCTTTATGACAGCAGCTCTGCAGGCTAATGTGGTTAGCAGTGTGGCGCCAGTTAGCGCTTTAGCTTGCGGGGCAGCAATTAACTGCTAAATTCTCTTTACTACGAGCGGCAGACCTCAGAGGTCACCGGGTTTAGGTGTTTAATCTTACATTAAATTGCATTCCAACATGCTGGACCAGTAAACGTGAAAGACGCGGTGGGTAAAGCCGCTGACTTGTGCACTAGCAGGTAGCTCGTTAGATTAGCAGCAACGACAGTATCAGCAGTTATTAAAATGCAAAGTGAAAAACCAGGCTTAACGTGAACAAGGCATGACATTGGGGCCCAGACCAGAGGGGGCTGAGGGGCTGCATGGCATCGGGTTAAACGTTACCTCCACGGCTGCCTCCAGTTTGCCCTCGAAGGTGAAGTCGATGAGGTCGGGCTTGAGGCGCAGCCCGTAGTTGACGGGGTAGACGTCAGTGGGCAACCGCACGAAGGGCCTCCGCTCAGGCATGCTGAATAATGTCGATACGCTGGAGACCGATTTAAAACGGACTAGGAGTCTGCTTGCTCGAAGAGTCGGAGACACGGGCTTCGCTATTGGACTCGGAAAGCGGGGTAGGGCTAGCCGTATGACTGACAGAGACACCCGACAACTCATGAAAAACAACATACAAACCGTCGGAGATGGTCCTCGTTGTGCCCCGCCCCCTCTTCGGTTAGCGACGTCCAAATAGTTCTTCGGAGTCGGAGCTTTTCAGTGAATCGGTTGAACTGACTCACAAAACCGGTCTGAACGGTTAATTCGCCAACGGAGTCGTTCACGAATCCGATTGAATCTGTTTACTGATTAAGGGGTCTAAAATGTAGGTCAAACGTCGTGGACAAAAAAAAAGCTGATTTATTTTTGGCCGTCTGTGGCTTTATTTTGATAGGATAGTTGGTAGGCAGAAAGAGAGGAGATCGGGAAAGGTCCGCTAGCTGGGATTCGAACTCGGGACACTCGAAGCGCAATGGCATCAACCATTGTCCAATTGCGTAAATGTTTTAAGCAGTTCGCAGATAAAATACTTTCTGTTGGTCATTGTGGCAAATTTCGCGAGTGTAAAATTGCAGAACAATAGTAATTTGAGGATTTTAGTGTAGTAGCAAAAAAAGAGGCGGAATATGAAGTAAATAATACATTTGTGATGAATCATAGCTGCAAGAAATTAAAAAATTAATAATATGGACACTACAAAACGTAATAGCAGGTTTATTATTAGAGTAAATGCAAATTATATAGACAATTACTGTTCTGACATTGCTTTTATGTGATAAATTTTGACTGAAAGAAATGAAATTAAGAAATGAGGCACTATAAAATTTGTGCCAACAAACTTTTTTTTAACTCTTTAGTTTTAAAAATTTAGACAAAGGACGCAATATGCCACGTCATGACGCAAATAAAGTTTAATCCGCTTTTGAACCGATTCTTTTAAATGAACTGTTTAAAAGAACCGATTCCTCGAAATGAGTTGGTCTTCTCTCACGGACTGAATGGTCAAAGTGAAACAACAGAAATAAATACATCTGGACGAGAAAAGGCTTCAGCTGTATTTGCAATATAAAATTTTGATCTATAGAGGGCGCGCCATGGCCCAAGTTTTATGAAGTTTTATTAGAATCTCATTGAATTTCACACTATATGTCATTGTTTACCCATGTTTTCATATATTTAACGAAAAAGTAAAAAGAAGATCTTCAACGAACCATTTGTCCTATTACAGCAGCTTGAAAGGGCAAAGTGCACAATTCTATAGTTTCTCATATGAATATAAAATCTTAATGCTCAGTTTGGATTCGTCTATTGTAAATGCAAAGATTCCTCTTTATACTAATATACTATATATAGGTTATCTTTAGAAACATACGACTGAAATAGATCCGTTTCTGACACAACCCATAGCCTAAAAATCAGTGATGGTTCGGTGTGCAGACATAGGCCCAGGACATTAAAAACAAATATTTATTATCCATCTCAGTAGAGAAAGGTACACTTAATATACTCTAGACTAGAAAACGGTTCTTGAGGAAAGTCAAGCCTCGTTTCGGACTGTGAAAATGTTTTAAAATGTGAACCAGCGCCTCCATCTGGTCATATAATGTAATGACACTGAAAGCGAAGAGAAACATCACGTATCTTCCAGAGGAAGGCGCTCCAGTACCAATAATTTTACATGACATACAGTAGTCTTCCTAATATTAACAAACCAATGCAATTGGTTTCATATACTAAATTTTGAATCACCTGCTTTACAATCAAACAACTTAACTTTACGCCCAGCTCGCCTGTTTCTTATAAACATAACTGAATTACTGTGCACACAAAAGTCTGGGTCTTTCTGTGTCGCTCAGGCTGAGCTGCAGTGTCTATTCTCAGGAGCGATCCCACTACTGATCGACACGGGGGCTTTGACCTGCTCCGTCTCCGACCTGGGCCGGTTCACCCCTCTTTAGACGACCTGGCGGTCCCGAGCTCCCCCAGGAGCACCATATCGATACCGAACTTAGCGCGGACTCCCGATCGACATAGTCCACGGCAGCCCAGAAGCCCTGAGCTCAAGCGATCCGCCAGCCTCAGCCTCCCAGTAGCTTGGATTACAGGCGCCGCCACCGCACCCGGCGAGAACCCGAGAGACTCAACCTGCTGCTCAACCTGCCGCTCGCTGCGCCCTCTAGCGCCGAGAAACAGAACGTCGTTTTTAAAAATATTTGGCACATTTTCCACAAGTCAGTGGAGTAATGATGCTGCAAACTCACAGAAAAAAAACATTATATCTTACTTAAAACGTAGTCATATAGAAAAGGAAAAAAAAAAAAAAAAAAAAAAAAACTATTTTCTGCTTTGGTGACTTCTTTCAAAAATATAAAAATCTTTACAATGGAAGAGTTTAAAATGACCAGAGACGGTTTGTACCAGTGTGTACTCTTTTTATTATTTACAAAATATAGCCTAATATATGCAAAATGCATGCGGATGTATTTATTTACTTTCCATATATTTACGTATTTATTTATTGTCGTACAGGAGCTTCACTCATCCTGTTCGGTCCTGGACCAATAAAGAGTCTCATCGGTGAGAGCCGGAGCCAATCAGAGGACAGGATTCCAGGCATCTAGTAAAAAAGCGATGCGTCCGTGTAATCTTAGATATTAGTCGATAGGTATTAGCCCCAAAAAGTAGAATTTATTAGAAGGAACGTTTCCAGCAAAACTATGTTTTACTGTCAAGTGCTTTTCTTAATGTGACAAAAATGCTTTATTAAATTGCATTTGTTGCTATTGCATTTCATATAAACAAATAAAACTAGTCTCCCGGCAACAGCACGTCAACAAAATTAACCATAAACACAACAAACGCCACAGCGCATTTTTTAAATGTTATAAAACACTCGCAGAAAGTTTGTCCACGGTGTGCGGAGATAAAAAAGATGAGTTTCAACGCGAAGAGTACTATCGGTCGGTTTTTGACGAGCAGCTCGCCTCGTAAGTAGTACATTACACCACAAGCAGAGTTTTTATCAGGAGCATTAATGCGTCGTCGACTATAGAGTTTCATCGAAGTCGTTGAAATGTAGCTCTTCGTGTATTCAGCGATTTATACTGAATCTTTCAGGACTATCGAGGATTTGGAGAAAGAGTCGGAGGAAAAGACGAGCTCGATGCTTCTCGCGGAGGACATCGAGGAGAACAGGAGAGCGACCATAGCCCTGGAAGAGCAGGAAAAGGTGCTTGCATGAAAGAAAGAAAGAAAGAAAGAAAGATTTTAGCTGTTCTACTTTAAATGACTGTAGTGTTTTATGTTCTTGTCAGGAGTTGCAGGGGAAGCGGGAGCGTTTGCGAGAAAGAGCCGAAAAGGTGGCAAAAGAAAAGGAGGAACTGAGGCAGTTAAAACGGGATACTGCTAAGGAGCTGCAAGTAAGACTAGACTCTGAAACACTGCATGGATAACGAGTAAAGTGAGTTAAACATGACTGCTAACCTCGTATTCCTCTTTCTTTCACTAAAGGAAAATCAGGCCCAAAAGCTGCAAGCCATCCAACATGCAAAGGAAGAGGAAGAAAAAATCGAAAAGCTAGAAAAGAGCATTGAAGAACTGACGAAACGGTATGAAGGCCTGCTCGAAGAAAGACAAGAACAGCACCGGCGTAGACGGCAGGCCAAACTAAACCGGGAGAGCAGTGCAAAGATGCCTGGAAAGGTAGTCCTAGTATTAATAGCTCCTTTTTTTGTCTGGAAAGGGGACAAATACTGAAACTACTCAGAGAAAGCGTCAGGCTGTTTTCAGTTTTCTGATGAACGAGACAGGTGGAGTAAAAGAAAGACACCAGTCGTGTTTTAATGTTTTCTTTTGTTTCTTATTGAGTTTGAGGATGCCGATCGACGCCGTGAATGCCGTAGAGCAGAGTACCTGAGAGACGAAAACCTACGACTTAAAGCTGAACTAAAAGAGATCGATCGCTCAAATCTGGAACTGCAGAAGGACATAAAGGAGGAGAAGACTCGTATCCTGCACCTCTCCGAAGAGCTGAGGCAGAAGAAGACAGAGCTGGAAGACATCACAGCAGAAACAGAAAGATTGGTAAAAACATTCACACGTTTAGAGCGTTAGACACAAAAAAGACCTCCTTCTGTAGGCTACGGCCTTTAAAGATCACAGCTGTTCCACAGAAACTGAAACTAGAGGAAGAGCTCACCACTGAACATGAAGACGAGGTCCTGAACGCTCAGATAAAGGCCGGGATTCGTTCGATGTATCAAATGATCGCACCTTACTGGAAAGAGTCTGAAGCTGTTGAGGACCCCTTCAAGCAGCTGCAGCTGGTGAATAATGAGAAACACTTCTGGCATCCCTGATTCATTTGTTGATGATACGGTGTTTAAAGTGAAATGCGGTAAAGTTATAAAATGGCATTAAATGGCAATGTGTGATTAAATGCAACTCATGGTGATTTTTCTTTTTTTTTAATTTTCCCTTCAGATTCGAAAACAGTTTCAACTTATGAAAGCTTTTGGTGAAGAACAAAAAGCAGGTGAAACTAAAGACAACAAGCAGCGGAGATCCAAGCTATGAAGATGCACCAAAACCAGCCAGATGTACCTAAACTACATAATAAAATCATTTTGACAGCATTGTGTCCTGGATGCTATACTGAGATGAATAGATTTTTATTTAAATGTTTTTGTCATCATTTTTGTTGTGAAGGATTGATGCATTAAAACATTGTTGGATTGAAAAGTGCATAATACACACACACACACACACACACACATATATATATATATATATATATATAATTTATAAAAAAACATTTACATTTGCGTAGTAATTTCTTATAGTATGAATTTTTAAAAGTCATGTAATAAATGTAGGGAAATAATAATTTGCTCACGTTGAATAAATGTCTTTTCAGTCGTAATCATTTTCAAACAGAAATTAAAAATTTTAAACATATTTAAAAGCCATAATTGAGTTTTTGTGTATATCGCTCAAGGCTCATGTTGCAGTAAGAAAATGATGCAATGACCTGCACATCTTAAAGTCAGCACAAATTATAGCACTTTATATGCAGACTGTTTAAAAGCAGCTTCACAGCATTAAACAGGAACGAGACAGAAACAGTTATGCAATCTGCAAAAAATGAGACGAATCCAAAAGCAGCTGTACTGTGGAGATTAAAATGTGATTAATTAAAAATTTTGACATCAATTTTTTGTGTGAAGCATGCGTTAAAAACTTGAAAAAGCGTAGGGGGGAGCCCTTAAATTCAGTTTTTCTGTTTTAATGTTTGAGATTATGGCAGTAACCAACCCTCAGTTTTCATGTCCACCTTGTGGGACGCTGAACTTGATTGGACTGTGTTGAACTTGAGCGGAAAGGGTTGTTGATCTGCAGAGAGAGTACTTGAAGGCTCCTGATTGTTCTTGCTGACCTTGACCTGGATCGAAGACGTTAGCAGAGGACAAGTTCTCAAGACCGTCCTGTTCCTCTTTCTCTCGGGCCCCACATAAACACTCTCCATCCTTCTCCTGTTTCTCTCCAGGGCCTCGTATCTTTCACTAACACTGACGGCCTGATGCTGATGAATATTGTGCCCAGATTAGGAGGAAATCTCTTTCAGGATTGTTTTCTACGTTGCTGTTAAATGTAATTATATTAGTTTGATCAGTTCTTTCTCTTATATGTAATTCAGTCGTGTCACATACATTACATACGACTGAATTATAATGAATAGCGATTAAGTGTGTAGACACCGGGCCGGCCCAGTCAAGAGATATTTGAAAATGTTTTACTATGCTGAAAATATTTATGATTTAAAGTGAAACAGCGCCTCCGTCTGGTCAAGAAACACAGACGCTGCACACGAACAGAAATATCACGTGTCTTCCAGAGAGAGGCGACATGGTAGCAATCATGACATACAGCAGCGTCCCTGATGTTAACAAACACTCTCTTTAATTAAACAGGTTCCACATGTAGAAAAAGCAAGACAACGCCATTATCTGGAGTTGATGAGAGTGAAACGATTTCATGATCACTGACTACTTAATCGTATCGTTCATCTCTAAATGGTGCAGAAACAAGCGCAAAAAGTCTGGGTCTCTCTGTGTCGCTCAGGCTGAGCTGCAGTGTCTATTCTCAGGAGCGATCCCACTACTGATCGACACGGGGGCTTTGACCTGCTCCGTCTCCGACCTGGGCCGGTTCACCCTCCTTAGACGACCTGGCGGTCCCGAGCTCCCCCAGGAGCACCATATCGATACCGAACTTAGCGCGGACTCCCGATCGACATAGTCCACGGCAGCCCAGAAGCCCTGAGCTCAAGCGATCCGCCAGCCTCAGCCTCCCAGTAGCTTGGATTACAGGCGCCGCCACCGCACCCGGCGAGAACCCGAGAGACTCAACCTGCTGCTCAACCTGCCGCTCGCTGCGCCCTCTAGCGCCGAGAAACAGAACGTCGTTTTTAAAAATATTTGGCACATTTTCCACAAGTCAGTGGAGTAATGATGCTGCAAACTCACAGAAAAAAAACATTATATCTTACTTAAAACGTAGTCATATAGAAAAGGAAAAAAAAAAAAAAAAAAAAACTATTTTCTGCTTTGGTGACTTCTTTCAAAAATATAAAAATCTTTACAATGGAAGAGTTTAAAATGACCAGAGACGGTTTGTACCAGTGTGTACTCTTTTTATTATTTACAAAATATAGCCTAATATATGCAAAATGCATGCGGATGTATTTATTTACTTTCCATATATTTACGTATTTATTTATTGTCGTACAGGAGCTTCACTCATCCTGTTCGGTCCTGGACCAATAAAGAGTCTCATCGGTGAGAGCCGGAGCCAATCAGAGGACAGGATTCCAGGCATCTAGTAAAAAAGCGATGCGTCCGTGTAATCTTAGATATTAGTCGATAGGTATTAGCCCCAAAAAAGTAGAATTTATTAGAAGGAACGTTTCCAGCAAAACTATGTTTTACTGTCAAGTGCTTTTCTTAATGTGACAAAAATGCTTTATTAAATTGCATTTGTTGCTATTGCATTTCATATAAACAAATAAAACTAGTCTCCGGCAACAGCACGTCAACAAAATTAACCATAAACACAACAAACGCCACAGCGCATTTTTTAAATGTTATAAAACACTCGCAGAAAGTTTGTCCACGGTGTGCGGAGATAAAAAAAGATGAGTTTCAACGCGGAAGAGTACTATCGGTCGGTTTTTGACGAGCAGCTCGCCTCGTAAGTAGTACATTACACCACAAGCAGAGTTTTTATCAGGAGCATTAATGCGTCGTCGACTATAGAGTTTCATCGAAGTCGTTGAAATGTAGCTCTTCGTGTATTCAGCGATTTATACTGAATCTTTCAGGACTATCGAGGATTTGGAGAAAGAGTCGGAGGAAAGACGAGCTCGATGCTTCTCGCGGAGGACATCGAGGAGAACAGGAGAGCGACCATAGCCCTGGAAGAGCAGGAAAAGGTGCTTGCATGAAAGAAAGAAAGAAAGAAAGAAAGAAAGATTTTAGCTGTTCTACTTTAAATGACTGTAGTGTTTTATGTTCTTGTCAGGAGTTGCAGGGGAAGCGGGAGCGTTTATGCAGAAAAAGAGCCGAAAAGGTGGCAAAAGAAAAGGAGGAACTGAGGCAGTTAAAACGGGATACTGCTAAGGAGCTGCAAGTAAGACTAGACTCTGAAACACTGCATGGATAACGAGTAAAGTGAGTTAAACATGACTGCTAACCTCGTATTCCTCTTTCTTTCACTAAAGGAAAATCAGGCCCAAAAGCTGCAAGCCATCCAACATGCAAAGGAAGAGGAAGAAAAAATCGAAAAGCTAGAAAAGAGCATTGAAGAACTGACGAAACGGTATGAAGGCCTGCTCGAAGAAAGACAAGAACAGCACCGGCGTAGACGGCAGGCCAAACTAAACCGGGAGAGCAGTGCAAAGATGCCTGGAAAGGTAGTCCTAGTATTAATAGCTCCTTTTTTGTCTGGAAAGGGGACAAATACTGAAACTACTCAGAGAAAGCGTCAGGCTGTTTTCAGTTTTCTGATGAACGAGACAGGTGGAGTAAAAAGAAAGACACCGAGTCGTGTTTTAATGTTTTCTTTTGTTTCTTATTGAGTTTGAGGATGCCGATCGACGCCGTGAATGCCGTAGAGCAGAGTACCTGAGAGACGAAAACCTACGACTTAAAGCTGAACTAAAAGAGATCGATCGCTCAAATCTGGAACTGCAGAAGGACATAAAGGAGGAGAAGACTCGTATCCTGCACCTCTCCGAAGAGCTGAGGCAGAAGAAGACAGAGCTGGAAGACATCACAGCAGAAACAGAAAGATTGGTAAAAACATTCACACGTTTAGAGCGTTAGACACAAAAAAAGACCTCCTTCTGTAGGCTACGGCCTTTAAAGATCACAGCTGTTCCACAGAAACTGAAACTAGAGGAAGAGCTCACCACTGAACATGAAGACGAGGTCCTGAACGCTCAGATAAAGGCCGGGATTCGTTCGATGTATCAAATGATCGCACCTTACTGGAAAGAGTCTGAAGCTGTTGAGGACCCCTTCAAGCAGCTGCAGCTGGTGAATAATGAGAAACACTTCTGGCATCCCTGATTCATTTGTTGATGATACGGTGTTTAAAGTGAAATGCGGTAAAGTTATAAAATGGCATTAAATGGCAATGTGTGATTAAATGCAACTCATGGTGATTTTTTTTTTTTAATTTTCCTTCAGATTCGAAAACAGTTTCAACTTATGAAAGCTTTTGGTGAAGAACAAAAAGCAGGTGAAACTAAAGACAACAAGCAGCGGAGATCCAAGCTATGAAGATGCACCAAAACCAGCCAGATGTACCTAAACTACATAATAAAATCATTTTGACAGCATTGTGTCCTGGATGCTATACTGAGATGAATAGATTTTTATTTAAATGTTTTTGTCATCATTTTTGTTGTGAAGGATTGATGCATTAAAACATTGTTGGATTGAAAAGTGCATAATACACACACACACACACACACACACATATATATATATATATATATATATATATATATATATATATATATATATATAATTTAAGAAAAAAAAACATTTGCGTAGTAATTTCTTATAGTATGAATTTTTAAAAGTCATGTAATAAATGTAGGGAAATAATAATTTGCTCACGTTGAATAAATGTCTTTTCAGTCGTAATCATTTTCAAACAGAAATTAAAAATTTTAAACATATTTAAAAGCCATAATTGAGTTTTTGTGTATATCGCTCAAGGCTCATGTTGCAGTAAGAAAATGATGCAATGACCTGCACATCTTAAAGTCAGCACAAATTATAGCACTTTATATGCAGACTGTTTAAAAGCAGCTTCACAGCATTAAACAGGAACGAGACAGAAACAGTTATGCAATCTGCAAAAAATGAGACGAATCCAAAAGCAGCTGTACTGTGGAGATTAAAATGTGATTAATTAAAAATTTTGACATCAATTTTTTGTGTGTGTGAAGCATGCGCGTAAAAACTTGAAAAAGCGTAGGGGAGCCCTTAAATTCAGTTTTTCTGTTTTAATGTTTGAGATTATGGCAGTAACCAACCCTCAGTTTTCATGTCCACCTTGTGGGACGCTGAACTTGATTGGACTGTGTTGAACTTGAGCGGAAAGGGTTGTTGATCTGCAGAGAGAGTACTTGAAGGCTCCTGATTGTTCTTGCTGACCTTGACCTGGATCGAAGACGTTAGCAGAGGACAAGTTCTCAAGACCGTCCTGTTCCTCTTTCTCTCGGGCCCCACATAAACACTCTCCATCCTTCTCCTGTTTCTCTCCAGGGCCTCGTATCTTTCACTAACACTGACGGCCTGATGCTGATGAATATTGTGCCCAGATTAGGAGGAAATCTCTTTCAGGATTGTTTTCTACGTTGCTGTTAAATGTAATTATATTAGTTTGATCAGTTCTTTCTCTTATATGTAATTCAGTCGTGTCACATACATTACATACGACTGAATTATAATGAATAGCGATTAAGTGTGTAGAGACACGGGCCGCCCAGTCAAGAGATATTTGAAAATGTTTTACTATGCTGAAAATATTTATGATTTAAAGTGAAACAGCGCCTCCGTCTGGTCAAGAAACACAGACGCTGCACACGAACAGAAATATCACGTGTCTTCCAGAGAGAGGCGACATGGTAGCAATCATGACATACAGCAGCGTCCCTGATGTTAACAAACACTCTCTTTAATTAAACAGGTTCCACATGTAGAAAAAGCAAGACAACGCCATTATCTGGAGTTGATGAGAGTGAAACGATTTCATGATCACTGACTACTTAATCGTATCGTTCATCTCTAAATGGTGCAGAAACAAGCGCAAAAAGTCTGGGTCTCTCTGTGTCGCTCAGGCTGAGCTGCAGTGTCTATTCTCAGGAGCGATCCCACTACTGATCGACACGGGGCTTTGACCTGCTCCGTCTCCGACCTGGGCCGGTTCACCCCTCCTTAGACGACCTGGCGGTCCCGAGCTCCCAGGAGCACCATATCGATACCGAACTTAGCGCGGACTCCCGATCGACATAGTCCACGGCAGCCCAGAAGCCCTGAGCTCAAGCGATCCGCCAGCCTCAGCCTCCCAGTAGCTTGGATTACAGGCGCCGCCACCGCACCCGGCGAGAACCGAGAGACTCAACCTGCTGCTCAACCTGCCGCTCGCTGCGCCCTCTAGCGCCGAGAAACAGAACGTCGTTTTTAAAAATATTTGGCACATTTTCCACAAGTCAGTGGAGTAATGATGCTGCAAACTCACAGAAAAAAAACATTATATCTTACTTAAAACGTAGTCATATAGAAAAGGAAAAAAAAAAAAAAAAATTTTCTGCTTTGGTGACTTCTTTCAAAAATATAAAAATCTTTACAATGGAAGAGTTTAAAATGACCAGAGACGGTTTGTACCAGTGTGTACTCTTTTTATTATTTACAAAATATAGCCTAATATATGCAAAATGCATGCGGATGTATTTATTTACTTTCCATATATTTACGTATTTATTTATTGTCGTACAGGAGCTTCACTCATCCTGTTCGGTCCTGGACCAATAAAGAGTCTCATCGGTGAGAGCCGGAGCCAATCAGAGGACAGGATTCCAGGCATCTAGTAAAAAGCGATGCGTCCGTGTAATCTTAGATATTAGTCGATAGGTATTAGCCCCAAAAAGTAGAATTTATTAGAAGGAACGTTTCCAGCAAAACTATGTTTTACTGTCAAGTGCTTTTCTTAATGTGACAAAAATGCTTTATTAAATTGCATTTGTTGCTATTGCATTTCATATAAACAAATAAAACTAGTCTCCGGCAACAGCACGTCAACAAAATTAACCATAAACACAACAAACGCCACAGCGCATTTTTTAAATGTTATAAAACACTCGCAGAAAGTTTGTCCACGGTGTGCGGAGATAAAAAAAGATGAGTTTCAACGCGGAAGAGTACTATCGGTCGGTTTTTGACGAGCAGCTCGCCTCGTAAGTAGTAGTACATTACACCACAAGCAGAGTTTTTATCAGGAGCATTAATGCGTCGTCGACTATAGAGTTTCATCGAAGTCGTTGAAATGTAGCTCTTCGTGTATTCAGCGATTTATACTGAATCTTTCAGGACTATCGAGGATTTGGAGAAGAGTCGGAGGAAAGAGACGAGCTCGATGCTTCTCGCGGAGGACATCGAGGAGAACAGGAGAGCGACCATAGCCCTGGAAGAGCAGGAAAAGGTGCTTGCATGAAAGAAAGAAAGAAAGAAAGAAAGAAAGAAAGAAAGATTTTAGCTGTTCTACTTTAAATGACTGTAGTGTTTTATGTTCTTGTCAGGAGTTGCAGGGGAAGCGGGAGCGTTTGCGAGAAAGAGCCGAAAAGGTGGCAAAAGAAAAGGAGGAACTGAGGCAGTTAAAACGGGATACTGCTAAGGAGCTGCAAGTAAGACTAGACTCTGAAACACTGCATGGATAACGAGTAAAGTGAGTTAAACATGACTGCTAACCTCGTATTCCTCTTTCTTTCACTAAAGGAAAATCAGGCCCAAAAGCTGCAAGCCATCCAACATGCAAAGGAAGAGGAAGAAAAAATCGAAAAGCTAGAAAAGAGCATTGAAGAACTGACGAAACGGTATGAAGGCCTGCTCGAAGAAAGACAAGAACAGCACCGGCGTAGACGGCAGGCCAAACTAAACCGGGAGAGCAGTGCAAAGATGCCTGGAAAGGTAGTCCTAGTATTAATAGCTCCTTTTTTTGTCTGGAAAGGGGACAAATACTGAAACTACTCAGAGAAAGCGTCAGGCTGTTTTCAGTTTTCTGATGAACGAGACAGGTGGAGTAAAAAGAAAGACACCGAGTCGTGTTTTAATGTTTTCTTTTGTTTCTTATTGAGTTTGAGGACGCCGATCGACGCCGTGAATGCCGTAGAGCAGAGTACCTGAGAGACGAAAACCTACGACTTAAAGCTGAACTAAAAGAGATCGATCGCTCAAATCTGGAACTGCAGAAGGACATAAAGGAGGAGAAGACTCGTATCCTGCACCTCTCCGAAGAGCTGAGGCAGAAGAAGACAGAGCTGGAAGACATCACAGCAGAAACAGAAAGATTGGTAAAAACATTCACACGTTTAGAGCGTTAGACACAAAAAAGACCTCCTTCTGTAGGCTACGGCCTTTTAAAGATCACAGCTGTTCCACAGAAACTGAAACTAGAGGAAGAGCTCACCACTGAACATGAAGACGAGGTCCTGAACGCTCAGATAAAGGCCGGGATTCGTTCGATGTATCAAATGATCGCACCTTACTGGAAAGAGTCTGAAGCTGTTGAGGACCCCTTCAAGCAGCTGCAGCTGGTGAATAATGAGAAACACTTCTGGCATCCCTGATTCATTTGTTGATGATACGGTGTTTAAAGTGAAATGCGGTAAAGTTATAAAATGGCATTAAATGGCAATGTGTGATTAAATGCAACTCATGGTGATTTTTCTTTTTTTAATTTTCCCTTCAGATTCGAAACAGTTTCAACTTATGAAAGCTTTTGGTGAAGAACAAAAAGCAGGTGAAACTAAAGACAACAAGCAGCGGAGATCCAAGCTATGAAGATGCACCAAAACCAGCCAGATGTACCTAAACTACATAATAAAATCATTTTGACAGCATTGTGTCCTGGATGCTATACTGAGATGAATAGATTTTTATTTAAATGTTTTGTCATCATTTTTGTTGTGAAGGATTGATGCATTAAAACATTGTTGGATTGAAAAGTGCATAATACACACACACACACACACACACACATATATATATATATATATATATATATATATATATATATATATATATAAAAAAAAAGAAAAAAACATTTGCGTAGTAATTTCTTATAGTATGAATTTTTAAAAGTCATGTAATAAATGTAGGAAATAATAATTTGCTCACGTTGAATAAATGTCTTTTCAGTCGTAATCATTTTCAAACAGAAATTAAAAATTTTAAACATATTTAAAAGCCATAATTGAGTTTTTGTGTATATCGCTCAAGGCTCATGTTGCAGTAAGAAAATGATGCAATGACCTGCACATCTTAAAGTCAGCACAAATTATAGCACTTTATATGCAGACTGTTTAAAAGCAGCTTCACAGCATTAAACAGGAACGAGACAGAAACAGTTATGCAATCTGCAAAAAATGAGACGAATCCAAAAGCAGCTGTACTGTGGAGATTAAAATGTGATTAATTAAAAATTTTGACATCAATTTTTTGTGTGAAGCATGCGTTAAAAACTTGAAAAAGCGTAGGGGGGAGCCCTTAAATTCAGTTTTTCTGTTTTAATGTTTGAGATTATGGCAGTAACCAACCCTCAGTTTTCATGTCCACCTTGTGGGACGCTGAACTTGATTGGACTGTGTTGAACTTGAGCGGAAAGGGTTGTTGATCTGCAGAGAGAGTACTTGAAGGCTCCTGATTGTTCTTGCTGACCTTGACCTGGATCGAAGACGTTAGCAGAGGACAAGTTCAAGACCGTCCTGTTCCTCTTTCTCTCGGGCCCCACATAAACACTCTCCATCCTTCTCCTGTTTCTCTCCAGGGCCTCGTATCTTTCACTAACACTGACGGCCTGATGCTGATGAATATTGTGCCCAGATTAGGAGGAAATCTCTTTCAGGATTGTTTTCTACGTTGCTGTTAAATGTAATTATATTAGTTTGATCAGTTCTTTCTCTTATATGTAATTCAGTCGTGTCACATACATTACATACGACTGAATTATAATGAATAGCGATTAAGTGTGTAGACACCGGCCGGCCCAGTCAAGAGATATTTGAAAATGTTTTACTATGCTGAAAATATTTATGATTTAAAGTGAAACAGCGCCTCCGTCTGGTCAAGAAACACAGACGCTGCACACGAACAGAAATATCACGTGTCTTCCAGAGAGAGGCGACATGGTAGCAATCATGACATACAGCAGCGTCCCTGATGTTAACAAACACTCTCTTTAATTAAACAGGTTCCACATGTAGAAAAAGCAAGACAACGCCATTATCTGGAGTTGATGAGAGTGAAACGATTTCATGATCACTGACTACTTAATCGTATCGTTCATCTCTAAATGGTGCAGAAACAAGCGCAAAAAGTCTGGGTCTCTCTGTGTCGCTCAGGCTGAGCTGCAGTGTCTATTCTCAGGAGCGATCCACTGCTGATCGACACGGGGCTTTGACCTGCTCCGTCTCCGACCTGGGCCGGTTCACCCCTCCTTAGACGACCTGGCGGTCCCGAGCTCCCCCAGGAGCACCATATCGATACCGAACTTAGCGCGGACTCCCGATCGACATAGTCCACGGCAGCCCAGAAGCCCTGAGCTCAAGCGATCCGCCAGCCTCAGCCTCCCAGTAGCTTGGATTACAGGCGCCGCCACCGCACCCGGCGAGAACCCGAGAGACTCAACCTGCTGCTCAACCTGCCGCTCGCTGCGCCCTCTAGCGCCGAGAAACAGAACGTCGTTTTTAAAAATATTTGGCACATTTTCCACAAGTCAGTGGAGTAATGATGCTGCAAACTCACAGAAAAAAAACATTATATCTTACTTAAAACGTAGTCATATAGAAAAGGAAAAAAAAAAAAAAAAAAAAAAAAAAAACTATTTTCTGCTTTGGTGACTTCTTTCAAAAATATAAAAATCTTTACAATGGAAGAGTTTAAAATGACCAGAGACGGTTTGTACCAGTGTGTACTCTTTTTATTATTTACAAAATATAGCCTAATATATGCAAAATGCATGCGGATGTATTTATTTACTTTCCATATATTTACGTATTTATTTATTGTCGTACAGGAGCTTCACTCATCCTGTTCGGTCCTGGACCAATAAAGAGTCTCATCGGTGAGAGCCGGAGCCAATCAGAGGACAGGATTCCAGGCATCTAGTAAAAAAGCGATGCGTCCGTGTAATCTTAGATATTAGTCGATAGGTATTAGCCCCCCAAAAAGTAGAATTTATTAGAAGGAACGTTTCCAGCAAAACTATGTTTTACTGTCAAGTGCTTTTCTTAATGTGACAAAAATGCTTTATTAAATTGCATTTGTTGCTATTGCATTTCATATAAACAAATAAAACTAGTCTCCCGGCAACAGCACGTCAACAAAATTAACCATAAACACAACAAACGCCACAGCGCATTTTTTAAATGTTATAAAACACTCGCAGAAAGTTTGTCCACGGTGTGCGGAGATAAAAAAAAAGATGAGTTTCAACGCGGAAGAGTACTATCGGTCGGTTTTTGACGAGCAGCTCGCCTCGTAAGTAGTACATTACACCACAAGCAGAGTTTTTATCAGGAGCATTAATGCGTCGTCGACTATAGAGTTTCATCGAAGTCGTTGAAATGTAGCTCTTCGTGTATTCAGCGATTTATACTGAATCTTTCAGGACTATCGAGGATTTGGAGAAAGAGTCGGAGGAAAAGACGAGCTCGATGCTTCTCGCGGAGGACATCGAGGAGAACAGGAGAGCGACCATAGCCCTGGAAGAGCAGGAAAAGGTGCTTGCATGAAAGAAAGAAAGAAAGAAAGAAAGAAAGATTTTAGCTGTTCTACTTTAAATGACTGTAGTGTTTTATGTTCTTGTCAGGAGTTGCAGGGGAAGCGGGAGCGTTTGCGAGAAAGAGCCGAAAAGGTGGCAAAAGAAAAGGAGGAACTGAGGCAGTTAAAACGGGATACTGCTAAGGAGCTGCAAGTAAGACTAGACTCTGAAACACTGCATGGATAACGAGTAAAGTGAGTTAAACATGACTGCTAACCTCGTATTCCTCTTTCTTTCACTAAAGGAAAATCAGGCCCAAAAGCTGCAAGCCATCCAACATGCAAAGGAAGAGGAAGAAAAAATCGAAAAGCTAGAAAAGAGCATTGAAGAACTGACGAAACGGTATGAAGGCCTGCTCGAAGAAAGACAAGAACAGCACCGGCGTGAGACGGCAGGCCAAACTAAACCGGGAGAGCAGTGCAAAGATGCCTGGAAAGGTAGTCCTAGTATTAATAGCTCCTTTTTTTGTCTGGAAAGGGGACAAATACTGAAACTACTCAGAGAAAGCGTCAGGCTGTTTTCAGTTTTCTGATGAACGAGACAGGTGGAGTAAAAAGAAAGACACCGAGTCGTGTTTTAATGTTTTCTTTTGTTTCTTATTGAGTTTGAGGACGCCGATCGACGCCGTGAATGCCGTGAGAGCAGAGTACCTGAGAGAGACGAAAACCTACGACTTAAAGCTGAACTAAAAGAGATCGATCGCTCAAATCTGGAACTGCAGAAGGACATAAAGGAGGAGAAGACTCGTATCCTGCACCTCTCCGAAGAGCTGAGGCAGAAGAAGACAGAGCTGGAAGACATCACAGCAGAAACAGAAAGATTGGTAAAAACATTCACACGTTTAGAGCGTTAGACACAAAAAAAGACCTCCTTCTGTAGGCTACGGCCTTTAAAGATCACAGCTGTTCCACAGAAACTGAAACTAGAGGAAGAGCTCACCACTGAACATGAAGACGAGGTCCTGAACGCTCAGATAAAGGCCGGGATTCGTTCGATGTATCAAATGATCGCACCTTACTGGAAAGAGTCTGAAGCTGTTGAGGACCCCTTCAAGCAGCTGCAGCTGGTGAATAATGAGAAACACTTCTGGCATCCCTGATTCATTTGTTGATGATACGGTGTTTAAAGTGAAATGCGGTAAAGTTATAAAATGGCATTAAATGGCAATGTGTGATTAAATGCAACTCATGGTGATTTTTCTTTTTTTTTAATTTTCCCTTCAGATTCGAAAACAGTTTCAACTTATGAAAGCTTTTGGTGAAGAACAAAAAGCAGGTGAAACTAAAGACAACAAGCAGCGGAGATCCAAGCTATGAAGATGCACCAAAACCAGCCAGATGTACCTAAACTACATAATAAAATCATTTTGACAGCATTGTGTCCTGGATGCTATACTGAGATGAATAGATTTTTATTTAAATGTTTTTGTCATCATTTTTGTTGTGAAGGATTGATGCATTAAAACATTGTTGGATTGAAAAGTGCATAATACACACACACACACACACACACATATATATATATATATATATATATATATATATATATATATATATATATATATATATTATAAGAAAAAAAAAAATTTGCGTAGTAATTTCTTATAGTATGAATTTTTAAAAGTCATGTAATAAATGTAGGGAAATAATAATTTGCTCACGTTGAATAAATGTCTTTTCAGTCGTAATCATTTTCAAACAGAAATTAAAAATTTTAAACATATTTAAAAGCCATAATTGAGTTTTTGTGTATATCGCTCAAGGCTCATGTTGCAGTAAGAAAATGATGCAATGACCTGCACATCTTAAAGTCAGCACAAATTATAGCACTTTATATGCAGACTGTTTAAAAGCAGCTTCACAGCATTAAACAGGAACGAGACAGAAACAGTTATGCAATCTGCAAAAAATGAGACGAATCCAAAAGCAGCTGTACTGTGGAGATTAAAATGTGATTAATTAAAAATTTTGACATCAATTTTTTGTGTGAAGCATGCGTTAAAAACTTGAAAAAGCGTAGGGGGGAGCCCTTAAATTCAGTTTTTCTGTTTTAATGTTTGAGATTATGGCAGTAACCAACCCTCAGTTTTCATGTCCACCTTGTGGGGCGCTGAACTTGATTGGACTGTGTTGAACTTGAGCGGAAAGGGTTGTTGATCTGCAGAGAGAGTACTTGAAGGCTCCTGATTGTTCTTGCTGACCTTGACCTGGATCGAAGACGTTAGCAGAGGACAAGTTCTCAAGACCGTCCTGTTCCTCTTTCTCTCGGGCCCCACATAAACACTCTCCATCCTTCTCCTGTTTCTCTCCAGGGCCTCGTATCTTTCACTAACACTGACGGCCTGATGCTGATGAATATTGTGCCCAGATTAGGAGGAAATCTCTTTCAGGATTGTTTTCTACGTTGCTGTTAAATGTAATTATATTAGTTTGATCAGTTCTTTCTCTTATATGTAATTCAGTCGTGTCACATACATTACATACGACTGAATTATAATGAATAGCGATTAAGTGTGTAGACACCGGCCGGCCCAGTCAAGAGATATTTGAAAATGTTTTACTATGCTGAAAATATTTATGATTTAAAGTGAAACAGCGCCTCCGTCTGGTCAAGAAACACAGACGCTGCACACGAACAGAAATATCACGTGTCTTCCAGAGAGAGGCGACATGGTAGCAATCATGACATACAGCAGCGTCCCTGATGTTAACAAACACTCTCTTTAATTAAACAGGTTCCACATGTAGAAAAAGCAAGACAACGCCATTATCTGGAGTTGATGAGAGTGAAACGATTTCATGATCACTGACTACTTAATCGTATCGTTCATCTCTAAATGGTGCAGAAACAAGCGCAAAAGTCTGGGTCTCTCTGTGTCGCTCAGGCTGAGCTGCAGTGTCTATTCTCAGGAGCGATCCCACTACTGATCGACACGGGGGCTTTGACCTGCTCCGTCTCCGACCTGGGCCGGTTCACCCCTCCTTAGACGACCTGGCGGTCCCGAGCTCCCCCAGGAGCACCATATCGATACCGAACTTAGCGCGGACTCCCGATCGACATAGTCCACGGCAGCCCAGAAGCCCTGAGCTCAAGCGATCCGCCAGCCTCAGCCTCCCAGTAGCTTGGATTACAGGCGCCGCCACCGCACCCGGCGAGAACCCGAGAGACTCAACCTGCTGCTCAACCTGCCGCTCGCTGCGCCCTCTAGCGCCGAGAAACAGAACGTCGTTTTTAAAAATATTTGGCACATTTTCCACAAGTCAGTGGAGTAATGATGCTGCAAACTCACAGAAAAAAAACATTATATCTTACTTAAAACGTAGTCATATAGAAAAGGAAAAAAAAAAAAAAAAAAAAAAATTTTCTGCTTTGGTGACTTCTTTCAAAAATATAAAAATCTTTACAATGGAAGAGTTTAAAATGACCAGAGACGGTTTGTACCAGTGTGTACTCTTTTTATTATTTACAAAATATAGCCTAATATATGCAAAATGCATGCGGATGTATTTATTTACTTTCCATATATTTACGTATTTATTTATTGTCGTACAGGAGCTTCACTCATCCTGTTCGGTCCTGGACCAATAAAGAGTCTCATCGGTGAGAGCCGGAGCCAATCAGAGGACAGGATTCCAGGCATCTAGTAAAAAAGCGATGCGTCCGTGTAATCTTAGATATTAGTCGATAGGTATTAGCCCCAAAAAGTAGAATTTATTAGAAGGAACGTTTCCAGCAAAACTATGTTTTACTGTCAAGTGCTTTTCTTAATGTGACAAAAATGCTTTATTAAATTGCATTTGTTGCTATTGCATTTCATATAAACAAATAAAACTAGTCTCCCGCAACAGCACGTCAACAAAATTAACCATAAACACAACAAACGCCACAGCGCATTTTTTTAAATGTTATAAAACACTCGCAGAAAGTTTGTCCACGGTGTGCGGAGATAAAAAAAGATGAGTTTCAACGCGGAAGAGTACTATCGGTCGGTTTTTGACGAGCAGCTCGCCTCGTAAGTAGTACATTACACCACAAGCAGAGTTTTTATCAGGAGCATTAATGCGTCGTCGACTATAGAGTTTCATCGAAGTCGTTGAAATGTAGCTCTTCGTGTATTCAGCGATTTATACTGAATCTTTCAGGACTATCGAGGATTTGGAGAAAGAGTCGGAGGAAAGACGAGCTCGATGCTTCTCGCGGAGGACATCGAGGAGAACAGGAGAGCGACCATAGCCCTGGAAGAGCAGGAAAAGGTGCTTGCATGAAAGAAAGAAAGAAAGAAAGAAAGAAAGATTTTAGCTGTTCTACTTTAAATGACTGTAGTGTTTTATGTTCTTGTCAGGAGTTGCAGGGGAAGCGGGAGCGTTTATGAGAAAGAGCCGAAAAGGTGGCAAAAGAAAAGGAGGAACTGAGGCAGTTAAAACGGGATACTGCTAAGGAGCTGCAAGTAAGACTAGACTCTGAAACACTGCATGGATAACGAGTAAAGTGAGTTAAACATGACTGCTAACCTCGTATTCCTCTTTCTTTCACTAAAGGAAAATCAGGCCCAAAAGCTGCAAGCCATCCAACATGCAAAGGAAGAGGAAGAAAAAATCGAAAAGCTAGAAAAGAGCATTGAAGAACTGACGAAACGGTATGAAGGCCTGCTCGAAGAAAGACAAGAACAGCACCGGCGTAGACGGCAGGCCAAACTAAACCGGGAGAGCAGTGCAAAGATGCCTGGAAAGGTAGTCCTAGTATTAATAGCTCCTTTTTTTGTCTGGAAAGGGGACAAATACTGAAACTACTCAGAGAAAGCGTCAGGCTGTTTTCAGTTTTCTGATGAACGAGACAGGTGGAGTAAAAAGAAAGACACCGAGTCGTGTTTTAATGTTTTCTTTTGTTTCTTATTGAGTTTGAGGACGCCGATCGACGCCGTGAATGCCGTAGAGCAGAGTACCTGAGAGACGAAAACCTACGACTTAAAGCTGAACTAAAAGAGATCGATCGCTCAAATCTGGAACTGCAGAAGGACATAAAGGAGGAGAAGACTCGTATCCTGCACCTCTCCGAAGAGCTGAGGCAGAAGAAGACAGAGCTGGAAGACATCACAGCAGAAACAGAAAGATTGGTAAAAACATTCACACGTTTAGAGCGTTAGACACAAAAAAAGACCTCCTTCTGTAGGCTACGGCCTTTAAAGATCACAGCTGTTCCACAGAAACTGAAACTAGAGGAAGAGCTCACCACTGAACATGAAGACGAGGTCCTGAACGCTCAGATAAAGGCCGGGATTCGTTCGATGTATCAAATGATCGCACCTTACTGGAAAGAGTCTGAAGCTGTTGAGGACCCCTTCAAGCAGCTGCAGCTGGTGAATAATGAGAAACACTTCTGGCATCCCTGATTCATTTGTTGATGATACGGTGTTTAAAGTGAAATGCGGTAAAGTTATAAAATGGCATTAAATGGCAATGTGTGATTAAATGCAACTCATGGTGATTTTTCTTTTTTTTTAATTTTCCCTTCAGATTCGAAAACAGTTTCAACTTATGAAAGCTTTTGGTGAAGAACAAAAAGCAGGTGAAACTAAAGACAACAAGCAGCGGAGATCCAAGCTATGAAGATGCACCAAAACCAGCCAGATGTACCTAAACTACATAATAAAATCATTTTGACAGCATTGTGTCCTGGATGCTATACTGAGATGAATAGATTTTTATTTAAATGTTTTTGTCATCATTTTTGTTGTGAAGGATTGATGCATTAAAACATTGTTGGATTGAAAAGTGCATAATACACACACACACACACACACACACATATATATATATATATATATATATATATATATATATATATATATATATATATATATATATAAGAAAAAAAAAAACATTTGCGTAGTAATTTCTTATAGTATGAATTTTTAAAAGTCATGTAATAAATGTAGGGAAATAATAATTTGCTCACGTTGAATAAATGTCTTTTCAGTCGTAATCATTTTCAAACAGAAATTAAAAATTTTAAACATATTTAAAAGCCATAATTGAGTTTTTGTGTATATCGCTCAAGGCTCATGTTGCAGTAAGAAAATGATGCAATGACCTGCACATCTTAAAGTCAGCACAAATTATAGCACTTTATATGCAGACTGTTTAAAAGCAGCTTCACAGCATTAAACAGGAACGAGACAGAAACAGTTATGCAATCTGCAAAAATGAGACGAATCCAAAAGCAGCTGTACTGTGGAGATTAAAATGTGATTAATTAAAAATTTTGACATCAATTTTTTGTGTGAAGCATGCGTTAAAAACTTGAAAAAGCGTAGGGGGGAGCCCTTAAATTCAGTTTTTCTGTTTTAATGTTTGAGATTATGGCAGTAACCAACCCTCAGTTTTCATGTCCACCTTGTGGGACGCTGAACTTGATTGGACTGTGTTGAACTTGAGCGGAAAGGGTTGTTGATCTGCAGAGAGAGTACTTGAAGGCTCCTGATTGTTCTTGCTGACCTTGACCTGGATCGAAGACGTTAGCAGAGGACAAGTTCTCAAGACCGTCCTGTTCCTCTTTCTCTCGGGCCCCACATAAACACTCTCCATCCTTCTCCTGTTTCTCTCCAGGGCCTCGTATCTTTCACTAACACTGACGGCCTGATGCTGATGAATATTGTGCCCAGATTAGGAGGAAATCTCTTTCAGGATTGTTTTCTACGTTGCTGTTAAATGTAATTATATTAGTTTGATCAGTTCTTTCTCTTATATATATAATTCAGTCGTGTCACATACATTACATACGACTGAATTATAATGAATAGCGATTAAGTGTGTAGACACCGGGCCGGCCCAGTCAAGAGATATTTGAAAATGTTTTACTATGCTGAAAATATTTATGATTTAAAGTGAAACAGCGCCTCCGTCTGGTCAAGAAACACAGACGCTGCACACGAACAGAAATATCACGTGTCTTCCAGAGAGAGGCGACATGGTAGCAATCATGACATACAGCAGCGTCCCTCATGTTAACAAACACTCTCTTTAATTAAACAGGTTCCACATGTAGAAAAAGCAAGACAACGCCATTATCTGGAGTTGATGAGAGTGAAACGATGTCATGATCACTGACTACTTAATCGTATCGTTCATCTCTAAATGGTGCAGAAACAAGCGCAAAAAGTCTGGGTCTCTGTGTGTCGCTCAGGCTGAGCTGCAGTGTCTATTCTCAGGAGCGATCCCACTACTGATCGACACGGGGCTTTGACCTGCTCCGTCTCCGACCTGGGCCGGTTCACCCTCCCTTAGACGACCTGGCGGTCCCGAGCTCCCCCAGGAGCACCATATCGATACCGAACTTAGCGCGGACTCCCGATCGACATAGTCCACGGCAGCCCAGAAGCCCTGAGCTCAAGCGATCCGCCAGCCTCAGCCTCCCAGTAGCTTGGATTACAGGCGCCGCCACCGCACCCGGCGAGAACCCGAGAGACTCAACCTGCTGCTCAACCTGCCGCTCGCTGCGCCCTCTAGCGCCGAGAAACAGAACGTCGTTTTTAAAAATATTTGGCACATTTTCCACAAGTCAGTGGAGTAATGATGCTGCAAACTCACAGAAAAAAAACATTATATCTTACTTACTTAAAACGTAGTCATATAGAAAAGGAAAAAAAAAAAAAAAAAAAAAAAACTTTTTCTGCTTTGGTGACTTCTTTCAAAAATATAAAAATCTTTACAATGGAAGAGTTTAAAATGACCAGAGACGGTTTGTACCAGTGTGTACTCTTTTTATTATTTACAAAATATAGCCTAATATATGCAAAATGCATGCGGATGTATTTATTTACTTTCCATATATTTACGTATTTATTTATTGTCGTACAGGAGCTTCACTCATCCTGTTCGGTCCTGGACCAATAAAGAGTCTCATCGGTGAGAGCCGGAGCCAATCAGAGGACAGGATTCCAGGCATCTAGTAAAAAAGCGATGCGTCCGTGTAATCTTAGATATTAGTCGATAGGTATTAGCCCCCCAAAAAGTAGAATTTATTAGAAGGAACGTTTCCAGCAAAACTATGTTTTACTGTCAAGTGCTTTTCTTAATGTGACAAAAATGCTTTATTAAATTGCATTTGTTGCTATTGCATTTCATATAAACAAATAAAACTAGTCTCCCGGCAACAGCACGTCAACAAAATTAACCATAAACACAACAAACGCCACAGCGCATTTTTTAAATGTTATAAAACACTCGCAGAAAGTTTGTCCACGGTGTGCGGAGATAAAAAAAGATGAGTTTCAACGCGAAGAGTACTATCGGTCGGTTTTTGACGAGCAGCTCGCCTCGTAAGTAGTACATTACACCACAAGCAGAGTTTTTATCAGGAGCATTAATGCGTCGTCGACTATAGAGTTTCATCGAAGTCGTTGAAATGTAGCTCTTCGTGTATTCAGCGATTTATACTGAATCTTTCAGGACTATCGAGGATTTGGAGAAAGAGTCGGAGGAAAGACGAGCTCGATGCTTCTCGCGGAGGACATCGAGGAGAACAGGAGAGCGACCATAGCCCTGGAAGAGCAGGAAAAGGTGCTTGCATGAAAGAAAGAAAGAAAGAAAGAAAGAAAGAAAGATTTTAGCTGTTCTACTTTAAATGACTGTAGTGTTTTATGTTCTTGTCAGGAGTTGCAGGGGAAGCGGGAGCGTTTATGAGAAAAAGAGCCGAAAAGGTGGCAAAAGAAAAGGAGGAACTGAGGCAGTTAAAACGGGATACTGCTAAGGAGCTGCAAGTAAGACTAGACTCTGAAACACTGCATGGATAACGAGTAAAGTGAGTTAAACATGACTGCTAACCTCGTATTCCTCTTTCTTTCACTAAAGGAAAATCAGGCCCAAAAGCTGCAAGCCATCCAACATGCAAAGGAAGAGGAAGAAAAAATCGAAAAGCTAGAAAAGAGCATTGAAGAACTGACGAAAACGGTATGAAGGCCTGCTCGAAGAAAGACAAGAACAGCACCGGCGTAGACGGCAGGCCAAACTAAACCGGGAGAGCAGTGCAAAGATGCCTGGAAAGGTAGTCCTAGTATTAATAGCTCCTTTTTTTGTCTGGAAAGGGGACAAATACTGAAACTACTCAGAGAAAGCGTCAGGCTGTTTTCAGTTTTCTGATGAACGAGACAGGTGGAGTAAAAAGAAAGACACCGAGTCGTGTTTTTAATGTTTTCTTTTGTTTCTTATTGAGTTTGAGGATGCCGATCGACGCCGTGAATGCCGTAGAGCAGAGTACCTGAGAGACGAAAACCTACGACTTAAAGCTGAACTAAAAGAGATCGATCGCTCAAATCTGGAACTGCAGAAGGACATAAAGGAGGAGAAGACTCGTATCCTGCACCTCTCCGAAGAGCTGAGGCAGAAGAAGACAGAGCTGGAAGACATCACAGCAGAAACAGAAAGATTGGTAAAAACATTCACACGCTTTAGAGCGTTAGACACAAAAAAGACCTCCTTCTGTAGGCTACGGCCTTTAAAGATCACAGCTGTTCCACAGAAACTGAAACTAGAGGAAGAGCTCACCACTGAACATGAAGACGAGGTCCTGAACGCTCAGATAAAGGCCGGGATTCGTTCGATGTATCAAATGATCGCACCTTACTGGAAAGAGTCTGAAGCTGTTGAGGACCCCTTCAAGCAGCTGCAGCTGGTGAATAATGAGAAACACTTCTGGCATCCCTGATTCATTTGTTGATGATACGGTGTTTAAAGTGAAATGCGGTAAAGTTATAAAATGGCATTAAATGGCAATGTGTGATTAAATGCAACTCATGGTGATTTTTCTTTTTTTTTAATTTTCCCTTCAGATTCGAAAACAGTTTCAACTTATGAAAGCTTTTGGTGAAGAACAAAAAGCAGGTGAAACTAAAGACAACAAGCAGCGGAGATCCAAGCTATGAAGATGCACCAAAACCAGCCAGATGTACCTAAACTACATAATAAAATCATTTTGACAGCATTGTGTCCTGGATGCTATACTGAGATGAATAGATTTTTATTTAAATGTTTTTGTCATCATTTTTGTTGTTGTGAAGGATTGATGCATTAAAACATTGTTGGATTGAAAAGTGCATAATACACACACACACACACACACACACACACATATATATATATATATATATATATATATATATATATATATATATATATATATATATATATATAATTTAAGAAAAAAAAAACATTTGCGTAGTAATTTCTTATAGTATGAATTTTTAAAAGTCATGTAATAAATGTAGGGAAATAATAATTTGCTCACGTTGAATAAATGTCTTTTCAGTCGTAATCATTTTCAAACAGAAATTAAAAATTTTAAACATATTTAAAAGCCATAATTGAGTTTTTGTGTATATCGCTCAAGGCTCATGTTGCAGTAAGAAAATGATGCAATGACCTGCACATCTTAAAGTCAGCACAAATTATAGCACTTTATATGCAGACTGTTTAAAAGCAGCTTCACAGCATTAAACAGGAACGAGACAGAAACAGTTATGCAATCTGCAAAAAATGAGACGAATCCAAAAGCAGCTGTACTGTGGAGATTAAAATGTGATTAATTAAAAATTTTGACATCAATTTTTTGTGTGAAGCATGCGTTAAAAACTTGAAAAAGCGTAGGGGGGAGCCCTTAAATTCAGTTTTTCTGTTTTAATGTTTGAGATTATGGCAGTAACCAACCCTCAGTTTTCATGTCCACCTTGTGGGACGCTGAACTTGATTGGACTGTGTTGAACTTGAGCGGAAAGGGTTGTTGATCTGCAGAGAGAGTACTTGAAGGCTCCTGATTGTTCTTGCTGACCTTGACCTGGATCGAAGACGTTAGCAGAGGACAAGTTCTCAAGACCGTCCTGTTCCTCTTTCTCTCGGGCCCCACATAAACACTCTCCATCCTTCTCCTGTTTCTCTCCAGGGCCTCGTATCTTTCACTAACACTGACGGCCTGATGCTGATGAATATTGTGCCCAGATTAGGAGGAAATCTCTTTCAGGATTGTTTTCTACGTTGCTGTTAAATGTAATTATATTAGTTTGATCAGTTCTTTCTCTTATATATAATTCAGTCGTGTCACATACATTACATACGACTGAATTATAATGAATAGCGATTAAGTGTGTAGACACCGGGCCGGCCCAGTCAAGAGATATTTGAAAATGTTTTACTATGCTGAAAATATTTATGATTTAAAGTGAAACAGCGCCTCCGTCTGGTCAAGAAACACAGACGCTGCACACGAACAGAAATATCACGTGTCTTCCAGAGAGAGGCGACATGGTAGCAATCATGACATACAGCAGCGTCCCTGATGTTAACAAACACTCTCTTTAATTAAACAGGTTCCACATGTAGAAAAAGCAAGACAACGCCATTATCTGGAGTTGATGAGAGTGAAACGATTTCATGATCACTGACTACTTAATCGTATCGTTCATCTCTAAATGGTGCAGAAACAAGCGCAAAAAGTCTGGGTCTCTCTGTGTCGCTCAGGCTGAGCTGCAGTGTCTATTCTCAGGAGCGATCCCACTACTGATCGACACGGGGCTTTGACCTGCTCCGTCTCCGACCTGGGCCGGTTCACCCTCCTTAGACGACCTGGCGGTCCCGAGCTCCCCCAGGAGCACCATATCGATACCGAACTTAGCGCGGACTCCCGATCGACATAGTCCACGGCAGCCCAGAAGCCCTGAGCTCAAGCGATCCGCCAGCCTCAGCCTCCCAGTAGCTTGGATTACAGGCGCCGCCACCGCACCCGCGAGAACCCGAGAGACTCAACCTGCTGCTCAACCTGCCGCTCGCTGCGCCCTCTAGCGCCGAGAAACAGAACGTCGTTTTTAAAAATATTTGGCACATTTTCCACAAGTCAGTGGAGTAATGATGCTGCAAACTCACAGAAAAAAAACATTATATCTTACTTAAAACGTAGTCATATAGAAAAGGAAAAAAAAAAAAAAAAAAAAAAAACTATTTTCTGCTTTGGTGACTTCTTTCAAAAATATAAAAATCTTTACAATGGAAGAGTTTAAAATGACCAGAGACGGTTTGTACCAGTGTGTACTCTTTTTATTATTTACAAAATATAGCCTAATATATGCAAAATGCATGCGGATGTATTTATTTACTTTCCATATATTTACGTATTTATTTATTGTCGTACAGGAGCTTCACTCATCCTGTTCGGTCCTGGACCAATAAAGAGTCTCATCGGTGAGAGCCGGAGCCAATCAGAGGACAGGATTCCAGGCATCTAGTAAAAAAGCGATGCGTCCGTGTAATCTTAGATATTAGTCGATAGGTATTAGCCCCCAAAAGTAGAATTTATTAGAAGGAACGTTTCCAGCAAAACTATGTTTTACTGTCAAGTGCTTTTCTTAATGTGACAAAAATGCTTT
Source organism: Puntigrus tetrazona (assembly GCF_018831695.1). NCBI lineage: Eukaryota > Metazoa > Chordata > Actinopteri > Cypriniformes > Cyprinidae > Puntigrus > Puntigrus tetrazona. Next base: position 15,218,602 of record NC_056709.1, on the reverse strand, counting down.
ATTAAATTGCATTTGTTGCTATTGCATTTCATATAAACAAATAAAACTAGTCTCCCGGCAACAGCACGTCAACAAAATTAACCATAAACACAACAAACGCCACAGCGCATTTTTTAAATGTTATAAAACACTCGCAGAAAGTTTGTCCACGGTGTGCGGGAGATAAAAAAGATGAGTTTCAACGCGGAAGAGTACTATCGGTCGGTTTTTGACGAGCAGCTCGCCTCGTAAGTAGTACATTACACCACAAGCAGAGTTTTTATCAGGAGCATTAATGCGTCGTCGACTATAGAGTTTCATCGAAGTCGTTGAAATGTAGCTCTTCGTGTATTCAGCGATTTATACTGAATCTTTCAGGACTATCGAGGATTTGGAGAAAGAGTCGGAGGAAAGACGAGCTCGATGCTTCTCGCGGAGGACATCGAGGAGAACAGGAGAGCGACCATAGCCCTGGAAGAGCAGGAAAAGGTGCTTGCATGAAAGAAAGAAAGAAAGAAAGAAAGAAAGATTTTAGCTGTTCTACTTTAAATGACTGTAGTGTTTTATGTTCTTGTCAGGAGTTGCAGGGGAAGCGGGAGCGTTTATGAGAAAGAGCCGAAAAGGTGGCAAAAGAAAAGGAGGAACTGAGGCAGTTAAAACGGGATACTGCTAAGGAGCTGCAAGTAAGACTAGACTCTGAAACACTGCATGGATAACGAGTAAAGTGAGTTAAACATGACTGCTAACCTCGTATTCCTCTTTCTTTCACTAAAGGAAAATCAGGCCCAAAAGCTGCAAGCCATCCAACATGCAAAGGAAGAGGAAGAAAAATCGAAAAGCTAGAAAAGAGCATTGAAGAACTGACGAAAACGGTATGAAGGCCTGCTCAAGAAAGACAAGAACAGCACCGGCGAGACGGCAGGCCAAACTAAACCGGGAGAGCAGTGCAAAGATGCCTGGAAAGGTAGTCCTAGTATTAATAGCTCCTTTTTTTGTCTGGAAAGGGGACAAATACTGAAACTACTCAGAGAAAGCGTCAGGCTGTTTTCAGTTTTCTGATGAACGAGACAGGTGGAGTAAAAAGAAAGACACCGAGTCGTGTTTTAATGTTTTCTTTTGTTTTCTTATTGAGTTTGAGGACGCCGATCGACGCCGTGAATGCCGTGAGAGCAGAGTACCTGAGAGACGAAAACCTCGACTTAAAGCTGAACTAAAAGAGATCGATCGCTCAAATCTGGAACTGCAGAAGGACATAAAGGAGGAGAAGACTCGTATCCTGCACCTCTCCGAAGAGCTGAGGCAGAAGAAGACAGAGCTGGAAGACATCACAGCAGAAACAGAAAGATTGGTAAAAACATTCACACGTTTAGAGCGTTAGACACAAAAAAAGACCTCTCCTTCTGTAGGCTACGGCCTTTAAAGATCACAGCTGTTCCACAGAAACTGAAACTAGAGGAAGAGCTCACCACTGAACATGAAGACGAGGTCCTGAACGCTCAGATAAAGGCCGGGATTCGCTCGATGTATCAAATGATCGCACCTTACTGGAAAGAGTCTGAAGCTGTTGAGGACCCCTTCAAGCAGCTGCAGCTGGTGAATAATGAGAAACACTTCTGGCATCCCTGATTCATTTGTTGATGATACGGTGTTTAAAGTGAAATGCGGTAAAGTTATAAAATGGCATTAAATGGCAATGTGTGATTAAATGCAACTCATGGTGATTTTTCTTTTTTTAATTTTCCCTTCAGATTCGAAAACAGTTTCAACTTATGAAAGCTTTTGGTGAAGAACAAAAAGCAGGTGAAACTAAAGACAACAAGCAGCGGAGATCCAAGCTATGAAGATGCACCAAAACCAGCCAGATGTACCTAAACTACATAATAAAATCATTTTGACAGCATTGTGTCCTGGATGCTATACTGAGATGAATAGATTTTTATTTAAATGTTTTTGTCATCATTTTTGTTGTGAAGGATTGATGCATTAAAACATTGTTGGATTGAAAAGTGCATAATACACACACACACACACACACACACATATATATATATATATATATATATATATATATATATATATATATATATAATAAAAAGAAAAAAAACATTTTTGCGTAGTAATTTCTTATAGTATGAATTTTTAAAAGTCATGTAATAAATGTAGGGAAATAATAATTTGCTCACGTTGAATAAATGTCTTTTCAGTCGTAATCATTTTCAAACAGAAATTAAAAATTTTAAACATATTTAAAAGCCATAATTGAGTTTTTGTGTATATCGCTCAAGGCTCATGTTGCAGTAAGAAAATGATGCAATGACCTGCACATCTTAAAGTCAGCACAAATTATAGCACTTTATATGCAGACTGTTTAAAAGCAGCTTCACAGCATTAAACAGGAACGAGACAGAAACAGTTATGCAATCTGCAAAAATGAGACGAATCCAAAAGCAGCTGTACTGTGGAGATTAAAATGTGATTAATTAAAAATTTTGACATCAATTTTTTGTGTGAAGCATGCGTTAAAAACTTGAAAAAGCGTAGGGGAGCCCTTAAATTCAGTTTTTCTGTTTTAATGTTTGAGATTATGGCAGTAACCAACCCTCAGTTTTCATGTCCACCTTGTGGGACGCTGAACTTGATTGGACTGTGTTGAACTTGAGCGGAAAGGGTTGTTGATCTGCAGAGAGAGTACTTGAAGGCTCCTGATTGTTCTTGCTGACCTTGACCTGGATCGAAGACGTTAGCAGAGGACAAGTTCTCAAGACCGTCCTGTTCCTCTTTCTCTCGGGCCCCACATAAACACTCTCCATCCTTCTCCTGTTTCTCTCCAGGGCCTCGTATCTTTCACTAACACTGACGGCCTGATGCTGATGAATATTGTGCCCAGATTAGGAGGAAATCTCTTTCAGGATTGTTTTCTACGTTGCTGTTAAATGTAATTATATTAGTTTGATCAGTTCTTTCTTATTATATGTAATTCAGTCGTGTCACATACATTACATACGACTGAATTATAATGAATAGCGATTAAGTGTGTAGACACCGGGCCGGCCCAGTCAAGAGATATTTGAAAATGTTTTACTATGCTGAAAATATTTATGATTTAAAGTGAAACAGCGCCTCCGTCTGGTCAAGAAACACAGACGCTGCACACGAACAGAAATATCACGTGTCTTCCAGAGAGAGGCGACATGGTAGCAATCATGACATACAGCAGCGTCCCTGATGTTAACAAACACTCTCTTTAATTAAACAGGTTCCACATGTAGAAAAAGCAAGACAACGCCATTATCTGGAGTTGATGAGAGTGAAACGATTTCATGATCACTGACTACTTAATCGTATCGTTCATCTCTAAATGGTGCAGAAACAAGCGCAAAAAGTCTGGGTCTCTCTGTGTCGCTCAGGCTGAGCTGCAGTGTCTATTCTCAGGAGCGATCCCACTACTGATCGACACGGGGGCTTTGACCTGCTCCGTCTCCGACCTGGGCCGGTTCACCCCTCCTTAGACGACCTGGCGGTCCCGAGCTCCCCCAGGAGCACCATATCGATACCGAACTTAGCGCGGACTCCCGATCGACATAGTCCACGGCAGCCCAGAAGCCCTGAGCTCAAGCGATCCGCCAGCCTCAGCCTCCCAGTAGCTTGGATTACAGGCGCCGCCACCGCACCCGGCGAGAACCCGAGAGACTCAACCTGCTGCTCAACCTGCCGCTCGCTGCGCCCTCTAGCGCCGAGAAACAGAACGTCGTTTTTAAAAATATTTGGCACATTTTCCACAAGTCAGTGGAGTAATGATGCTGCAAACTCACAGAAAAAAAACATTATATCTTACTTAAAACGTAGTCATATAGAAAAGGAAAAAAAAAAACCAACTATTTTCTGCTTTGGTGACTTCTTTCAAAAATATAAAAATCTTTACAATGGAAGAGTTTAAAATGACCAGAGACGGTTTGTACCAGTGTGTACTCTTTTTATTATTTACAAAATATAGCCTAATATATGCAAAATGCATGCGGATGTATTTATTTACTTTCCATATATTTACGTATTTATTTATTGTCGTACAGGAGCTTCACTCATCCTGTTCGGTCCTGGACCAATAAAGAGTCTCATCGGTGAGAGCCGGAGCCAATCAGAGGACAGGATTCCAGGCATCTAGTAAAAAAGCGATGCGTCCGTGTAATCTTAGATATTAGTCGATAGGTATTAGCCCCCCAAAAAGTAGAATTTATTAGAAGGAACGTTTCCAGCAAAACTATGTTTTACTGTCAAGTGCTTTTCTTAATGTGACAAAAATGCTTTATTAAATTGCATTTGTTGCTATTGCATTTCATATAAACAAATAAAACTAGTCTCCCGGCAACAGCACGTCAACAAAATTAACCATAAACACAACAAACGCCACAGCGCATTTTTTAAATGTTATAAAACACTCGCAGAAAGTTTGTCCACGGTGTGCGGAGATAAAAAAAGATGAGTTTCAACGCGGAAGAGTACTATCGGTCGGTTTTTGACGAGCAGCTCGCCTCGTAAGTAGTACATTACACCACAAGCAGAGTTTTTATCAGGAGCATTAATGCGTCGTCGACTATAGAGTTTCATCGAAGTCGTTGAAATGTAGCTCTTCGTGTATTCAGCGATTTATACTGAATCTTTCAGGACTATCGAGGATTTGGAGAAAGAGTCGGAGGAAAAGACGAGCTCGATGCTTCTCGCGGAGGACATCGAGGAGAACAGGAGAGCGACCATAGCCCTGGAAGAGCAGGAAAAGGTGCTTGCATGAAAGAAAGAAAGAAAGAAAGAAAGAAAGATTTTAGCTGTTCTACTTTAAATGACTGTAGTGTTTTATGTTCTTGTCAGGAGTTGCAGGGGAAGCGGGAGCGTTTGCGAGAAAGAGCCGAAAAGGTGGCAAAAGAAAAGGAGGAACTGAGGCAGTTAAAACGGGATACTGCTAAGGAGCTGCAAGTAAGACTAGACTCTGAAACACTGCATGGATAACGAGTAAAGTGAGTTAAACATGACTGCTAACCTCGTATTCCTCTTTCTTTCACTAAAGGAAAATCAGGCCCAAAAGCTGCAAGCCATCCAACATGCAAAGGAAGAGGAAGAAAAAATCGAAAAGCTAGAAAAGAGCATTGAAGAACTGACGAAACGGTATGAAGGCCTGCTCGAAGAAAGACAAGAACAGCACCGGCGTAGACGGCAGGCCAAACTAAACCGGGAGAGCAGTGCAAAGATGCCTGGAAAGGTAGTCCTAGTATTAATAGCTCCTTTTTTGTCTGGAAAGGGGACAAATACTGAAACTACTCAGAGAAAGCGTCAGGCTGTTTTCAGTTTTCTGATGAACGAGACAGGTGGAGTAAAAGAAAGACACCGAGTCGTGTTTTAATGTTTTCTTTTGTTTCTTATTGAGTTTGAGGACGCCGATCGACGCCGTGAATGCCGTAGAGCAGAGTACCTGAGAGACGAAAACCTACGACTTAAAGCTGAACTAAAAGAGATCGATCGCTCAAATCTGGAACTGCAGAAGGACATAAAGGAGGAGAAGACTCGTATCCTGCACCTCCGAAGAGCTGAGGCAGAAGAAGACAGAGCGAAGACATCACAGCAGAAACAGAAAGATTGCAAAAACATTCACACGTTTAGAGCAAGTTAGACACAAAAAGACTCTCCCCTTCTGTAGGCTACGGCCTTTAAAGATCACAGCTGTTCCACAGAAACTGAAACTAGAGGAAGAGTCACCACTGAACATGAAGATGAGGTCCTGGAACGCTCAGGATAAAGGCCGGGATTCGTCTACGTATCAAATGATCAGACCTTACTGAAAGAGTCTGAAGTTGCTGAGGACCCCTTCAAGCAGTGCAGCTGGTGAATAATGAGAAACACTTCTGGCATCCCTGATTCATTTGTTGATGATACGGTGTTTGTGCTGAAATGCGGTAAAGTTATAAATGGCATTAAATGGCAATGTGATTAAATGCAACTCATGGTGATTTTTCTTTTTTTTAATTTTCCCTTCAGATTCAAAACAGTTTCAACTTGCGAAAGCTTTTGGTGAAGAACAAAAGCAGGTGAAACTAAAGACAACAAGCAGCCGGAGATCCAAGCTGCGAAGATGACCAAAACTAGCCAGATGTACCTTAAACTACATAATAAAATCATTTTGACAGCATTTGTGTCCTGGATGCTATACTGAGATGAATAGATTTTTATTTAAATGTTTTTATTATCATTTTTGTTGTGAAGGATTGATGCATTAAAACATTGTTGGATTGAAAAGTGTATAATACACACACACACACACACACACACACATATATATATATATATATATATATATATATATATATATATATATATATATATATATATATATATAATTTAAGAAAAAAACATTTGCTTAGTAATTTCTTATAGTATGAATTTTTAAAAGTCATGTAATAAATGTAGGGAAATAATACACTTGCTCACGTTGAATAAATGTCTTTTCAGTCAGAATCATTTTCAAACAGAAATTAAAAAATTTTAAAACATATTTAAGCCATAATTGAGTTTTTGTGTATATCGCTCAAGGCTCATGCTGCAGTAAGAAAATGATGCAATGACTCCGTACATCTTAAAGTCAGCACAAATTATAGCACTTTATATGCAGACTGTTTAAAAGCAGCTTCACAGCATTAAACAGAAACGAGACAGAAACAGTTATGCAATCTGCAAAAATGAGATTTAATCCAAAAGCAGCTGTACTGTAGATTAAAATGATTAATTAAAAATTTTGACATCAATTTTTGTGTGAAGTATGCTAAAAACTTGAAAAAGCTTAGGGGAGCCTCAAATTCAGTTTTTCTGTTTTAATGTTTGAGATTATGGCAGTAACTAACCTCAGTTTTCATGTCCACCTTTGTGGGACGCTTGAACTTGATTGGACTGTGTTGAACTTGATGAAAGCGGTTGTTGGATCTGCAGAGAGAGTACTTGAAGGCTCCTGATTGTTCTTCTTGGCTGACCTTGACCTGATCGAAGATTTAGCAGAGGACAAGTTCTCAAGACCGGCCCTGTTCCTCTTTCTCTCGGGCCCCACACAAACACTCCATCCTTCTCCCAGTTTCTCTCCAGGGTCAGATCTTCACTAACACCGACGGCCTGATGCTGATGAATATTGTGCCTAGATTAGAGGAAATCTCTTCTTGGATTGTTTTCACGTTGTTAAATGTACTATATTAGTTTGATCAGTTTTCTTATATGTAATCTGGCCGTCACATACATTACATACGACTGAATTATGTCGAATAGCCATTAAGTGTAGACACCGGGCCGGCCCAGTCAAGAGATATTTGAAAATGTTTTACTATGCTGGAAAATATTTATGATTTAAAGTGAAAACAGCGCCTGTCTGGTCAAGAAACACAGACGCTGCACACGAACAGAAATATCACGTGTCTTCCAGAGAGAGGCGACATGGTAGCAATCATGACATACAGCAGCGCCCCTGATGTTAACAAACACTCTTTAATTAAACAGGTCTCCACATGTAGAAAAAGCAAGACAACGCCATTATCTGAGTTGATGAGTGAAACGATTTCATGATCAATACCACTTAATCGTATCGTCTTATCTCTAAATGGTGCAGAAACAAGCGCAAAAAGTCTGTCTCTCTGTGTCGCTCAGGCTGAGCTGCAGTGTCTACTCAGGAGGCCGCATCCCACTACTGGATCGACACGGGGCTTTGACCTGCTCCGTTCCGACCCGGCCGGTTCAATTTCTCCTTAGACGACCTGGCGGTCCCTAGCTCCCAGGAGCACCATATCGATACCAACTTAGCGCGCGGACTCCCGATCGCATATAGTCCACGCAGCCCAGAAGCCCTGAGCCTGGCCATCCGCCAGCCTCAGCCTCCTGTAGTAGCTTGATTACAGGCGCCGCCACCGCACCCGGCGAGAACCCGTGAGACTCAACCTGCTGCTCAACCTTGCCGCTCGCTGCGCCTCTAGCGCCGAGAAACAGAACGTCGTTTTGTAAAATATTTGGCACATTTCTTCATGTCAGTGGAGTAATGATGCTGCAAACTCACAGAAAAACATTATATCTTACTTTAAAATGGTAGTCATATAGAAAAGGAAAAAAAAAAAAACTATTTTCTGCTTTGGGTGGATTCTTTCAAAAATATAAAAATCTTTACAATGAAGAGTTTAAAATGACCAGACGGTTTGTACTAGTGTGTACTCTTATTATTTACAAAATATAGCCTAATATATGCAAATGGCGGATGTATTTATTTACTCTTCCATATATTTAATGATGGCTTATTGTCACACAGGAGCTTCACTCATCCTTGTTCGGTCCTGACCAATAAAGAGTTCTGACGTGAGAGCCGAGCTAATCAGAGGACAGGATTCCAGGCATCTAGTAAAAAGCGATGCGTCCGCAGTAATCTTAGATATTAGTCGCATAGGCATTAGCCCCAAAAGTAGAATTTATTAGAAGGAACGTTTCCAGCAAAACTATGTTTTACTGTCGCGCTTTTCTTAATGACAAAAATGCTTTATTAAATTGCATTTGTTGCTATTGCATTTCATATAAACAAATAAAACTAGTCTCCCGCAACAGCACGTCAACAAAATTAACCATAAACACAAATAAACGCCACAGCGCATTTTTAAATGTTATAAAACACTCGCAGAAAGTTTGTTCACGGTAAAAGGAGATAAAAAGATGAGTTTCAACGCGGAAGAGTACTATCGTCGGTTTTTTGACGAAGCAGCTCACCTCGTAAGCAGTACATTACACCACAAGCAGAGTTTTTATCAGAGCATTAATGCGTCGTCGACTATAGAGTTTCACCGGTCGTTGAAATGTAGCTCTTCGTGTATTCAGCGATTTATACTGAATCTTTCAGGACTATCTTAGGATTTGGAGAAAGAGTCGGAGGAAAGATGAGCCTCGATAAGCCAAGGAGGACACGAGGAGAACAGGAGAGCGACCATAGCCTCTGGAAGAAGCAGGAAAAGGTGCTTGCATGAAAGAAAGAAAGAAAGAAAGATTTTAGCTGTTCTACTTTAAATGACTGTAGTGTTTTTATGTTCTTGCCAGGAGTTGCAGGGGAAGCGGGAGTGTTATGAGAAAGAGCCGAAAAGGTGGCAAAGAAAAGGAGGAACTGAGGCAGTTAAAACGGGATACTGCTAAGGAGCTGCAAGTAAGACTAGACTCTGAAACACTGCATGGATAACGGAAAAGTGAGTTAAACATGACTGCTAACTTCGTATTCCTCTTTTCTTCACTAAAGGAAAATCTCAGGCCCAAAAAGCCGCAAGCCATCCAACATGCAAAGGAAGAGGAAGAAAAATCGAAAAGCTAGAAAAGAGTATTGAAGAACTGACGCAAACGGTATGAAGGCCTGCTCAAGAAAGATACATCAGCACCGGCGACGGTACAAACTAACCGAGAGCAGTGCAAAGATGCCTGGAAAGGTAGTCCTAGTATTAATAGCTCTTTTTTTGTCTGGAAAAGGGGACAAATACTGGAAACTACTCAGAGAAAGCGTCAGGCTGTTTTCAGTTTTCTGATGAAATCTAGACAGGTGGAGTAAAAGAAAGACACCGAGTCGTGTTTAATAAGCCTTTTGTTTCTTATTGAGTTTGAGGACGCCGATCGACGCTGAATGTCAGAGAGCAGAGTACCTGAGAGACTAAAAACTCACGATTTAAAGCTGAACTAAAAGAGATCGATCGCTCAAATCTGGAACTGCAGAAGGACATAAAGGGGAGAAGACTCGTATCCTGCACCTCTCCCAAGAGCTGAGGCAGAAGAAGACAGAGCTGGAAGACATCACAGCAGAAACAGAAAGATTGGTAAAAACATTCACACGTTTAGAGCGTTAGACACAAAAAAGACCTCCTTCTGTAGGCTACGGCCTTTAAAGATCACAGCTGTTCCACAGAAACTGAAACTAGAGGAAGAGCTCACCACTGAACATGAAGACGAGGTCCTGAACGCTCAGATAAAGGCCGGGATTCGCTCGATGTATCAAATGATCGCACCTTACTGGAAAGAGTCTGAAGCTGTTGAGGACCCCTTCAAGCAGCTGCAGCTGGTGAATAATGAGAAACACTTCTGGCATCCCTGATTCATTTGTTGATGATACGGTGTTTAAAGTGAAATGCGGTAAAGTTATAAAATGGCATTAAATGGCAATGTGTGATTAAATGCAACTCATGGTGATTTTTTCTTTTTTTAATTTTCCTTCAGATTCGAAAACAGTTTCAACTTATGAAAGCTTTTGGTGAAGAACAAAAGCAGGTGAAACTAAAGACAACAAGCAGCGGAGATCCAAGCTATGAAGATGCACCAAAACCAGCCAGATGTACCTAAACTACATAATAAAATCATTTTGACAGCATTGTGTCCTGGATGCTATACTGAGATGAATAGATTTTTATTTAAATGTTTTTGTCATCATTTTTGTTGTGAAGGATTGATGCATTAAAACATTGTTGGATTGAAAAGTGCATAATACACACACACACACACACACACACACACACACACATATATATATATATATATATATATATATATATATATATATAATATAAAAAACATTTGAAAAAAAACATGTAGTAATTTCTTATAGTATGAATTTTTAAAAGTCATGTAATAAATGTAGGGAAATAATAATTTGCTCACGTTGAATAAATGTCTTTTCAGTCGTAATCATTTTCAAACAGAAATTAAAAATTTTAAACATATTTAAAAGCCATAATTGAGTTTTTGTGTATATCGCTCAAGGCTCATGTTGCAGTAAGAAAATGATGCAATGACCTGCACATCTTAAAGTCAGCACAAATTATAGCACTTTATATGCAGACTGTTTAAAAGCAGCTTCACAGCATTAAACAGGAACGAGACAGAAACAGTTATGCAATCTGCAAAAATGAGACGAATCCAAAAGCAGCTGTACTGTGGAGATTAAATGTGATTAATTAAAAATGTTGACATCAATTTTTTGTGTGAAGCATGCGTTAAAAACTTGAAAAGCGTAGGGGAGCCCTTAAATTCAGTTTTTCTGTTTTAATGTTTGAGATTATGGCAGTAACCAACCCTCAGTTTTCATGTCCACCTTGTGGGACGCTGAACTTGATTGGACTGTGTTGAACTTGAGCGGAAAGGGTTGTTGATCTGCAGAGAGAGTACTTGAAGGCTCCTGATTGTTCTTGCTGACCTTGACCTGGATCGAAGACGTTAGCAGAGGACAAGTTCTCAAGACCGTCCTGTTCCTCTTTCTCTCGGGCCCCACATAAACACTCTCCATCCTTCTCCTGTTTCTCTCCAGGGCCTCGTATCTTTCACTAACACTGACGGCCTGATGCTGATGAATATTGTGCCCAGATTAGGAGGAAATCTCTTTCAGGATTGTTTTCTACGTTGCTGTTAAATGTAATTATATTAGTTTGATCAGTTCTTTCTTCTTATATGTAATTCAGTCGTGTCACATACATTACATACGACTGAATTATAATGAATAGCGATTAAGTGTGTAGACACCGGGCCCAGCCCAGTCAAGAGATATTTGAAAATGTTTTACTATGCTGAAAATATTTATGATTTAAAGTGAAACAGCGCCTCCGTCTGGTCAAGAAACACAGACGCTGCACACGAACAGAAATATCACGTGTCTTCCAGAGAGAGGCGACATGGTAGCAATCATGACATACAGCAGCGTCCCTGATGTTAACAAACACTCTCTTTAATTAAACAGGTTCCACATGTAGAAAATGCAAGACAAAAAGTTGATGAGAGTGAAACGAACGATCACTGATTAATCTCAGTGTTCATCTCTAAATGGTGCAGAAACAATCCCACTACTGTGTCGATCAGGCTGAGCTGGGGCTTTTCTCCTGCGATCCTACTGATCGACCTGGGCTTTGTTCAGACCTGGGCCGGTTCTCCTTAGACGACCTGGCGGTCCCGAGCTCCCCCAGGAGCACCATATCGATACCGAACTTAGCGCGGACTCCCGATCGACATAGTCCACGGCAGCCCAGAAGCCCTGAGCTCAAGCGATCCGCCAGCCTCAGCCTCCCAGTAGCTTGGATTACAGGCGCCGCCACCGCACCCGGCGAGAACCCGAGAGACTCAACCTGCTGCTCAACCTGCCGCTCGCTGCGCCCTCTAGCGCCGAGAAACAGAACGTCGTTTTTAAAAATATTTGGCACATTTTCCACAAGTCAGTGGAGTAATGATGCTGCAAACTCACAGAAAAAAAACATTATATCTTACTTAAAACGTAGTCATATAGAAAAGAAAAAAAAAAAAAAAAAAAAAACTATTTTCTGCTTTGGTGACTTCTTTCAAAAATATAAAAATCTTTACAATGGAAGAGTTTAAAATGACCAGAGACGGTTTGTACCAGTGTGTACTCTTTTTATTATTTACAAAATATAGCCTAATATATGCAAAATGCATGCGGATGTATTTATTTACTTTCCATATATTTACGTATTTATTTATTGTCGTACAGGAGCTTCACTCATCCTGTTCGGTCCTGGACCAATAAAGAGTCTCATCGGTGAGAGCCGGAGCCAATCAGAGGACAGGATTCCAGGCATCTAGTAAAAAAGCGATGCGTCCGTGTAATCTTAGATATTAGTCGATAGGTATTAGCCCCAAAAAGTAGAATTTATTAGAAGGAACGTTTCCAGCAAAACTATGTTTTACTGTCAAGTGCTTTTCTTAATGTGACAAAAATGCTTTATTAAATTGCATTTGTTGCTATTGCATTTCATATAAACAAATAAAACTAGTCTCCGGCAACAGCACGTCAACAAAATTAACCATAAACACAACAAACGCCACAGCGCATTTTTTAAATGTTATAAAACACTCCCAGAAAGTTTGTCCACGGTGTGCGGAGATAAAAAAAGATGAGTTTCAACGCGGAAGAGTACTATCGGTCGGTTTTTGACGAGCAGCTCGCCTCGTAAGTAGTACATTACACCACAAGCAGAGTTTTTATCAGGAGCATTAATGCGTCGTCGACTATAGAGTTTCATCGAAGTCGTTGAAATGTAGCTCTTCGTGTATTCAGCGATTTATACTGAATCTTTCAGGACTATCGAGGATTTGGAGAAAGAGTCGGAGGAAAAGACGAGCTCGATGCTTCTCGCGGAGGACATCGAGGAGAACAGGAGAGCGACCATAGCCCTGGAAGAGCAGGAAAAGGTGCTTGCATGAAAGAAAGAAAGAAAGAAAGAAAGAAAGAAAGAAAGAAAGAAAGAAAGAAAGAAAGAAAGATTTTAGCTGTTCTACTTTAAATGACTGTAGTGTTTTATGTTCTTGTCAGGAGTTGCAGGGGAAGCGAGAAAGAGCCGAAAAGGTGGCAAAAGAAAAGGAGGAACTGAGGCAGTTAAAACGGGATACTGCTAAGGAGCTGCAAGTAAGACTAGACTCTGAAACACTGCATGGATAACGAGTAAAGTGAGTTAAACATGACTGCTAACCTCGTATTCCTCTTTCTTTCACTAAAGGAAAATCAGGCCCAAAAGCTGCAAGCCATCCAACATGCAAAGGAAGAGGAAGAAAAAATCGAAAAGCTAGAAAAGAGCATTGAAGAACTGACGAAACGGTATGAAGGCCTGCTCGAAGAAAGACAAGAACAGCACCGCGTAGACGGCAGGCCAAACTAAACCGGGAGAGCAGTGCAAAGATGCCTGGAAAGGTAGTCCTAGTATTAATAGCTCCTTTTTTTGTCTGGAAAGGGGACAAATACTGAAACTACTCAGAGAAAGCGCCAGGCTGTTTTCAGTTTTCTGATGAACGAGACAGGTGGAGTAAAAAGAAAGACACCGAGTCGTGTTTTAATGTTTTCTTTGTTTCTTATTGAGTTTGAGGACGCCGATCGACGCCGTGAATGCCGTAGAGCAGAGTACCTGAGAGACGAAAACCTACGACTTAAAGCTGAACTAAAAGAGATCGATCGCTCAAATCTGGAACTGCAGAAGGACATAAAGGAGGAGAAGACTCGTATCCTGCACCTCTCCGAAGAGCTGAGGCAGAAGAAGACAGAGCTGGAAGACATCACAGCAGAAACAGAAAGATTGGTAAAAACATTCACACGTTTAGAGCGTTAGACACAAAAAAAGACCTCCTTCTGTAGGCTACGGCCTTTAAAGATCACAGCTGTTCCACAGAAACTGAAACTAGAGGAAGAGCTCACCACTGAACATGAAGACGAGGTCCTGAACGCTCAGATAAAGGCCGGGATTCGCTCGATGTATCAAATGATCGCACCTTACTGGAAAGAGTCTGAAGCTGTTGAGGACCCCTTCAAGCAGCTGCAGCTGGTGAATAATGAGAAACACTTCTGGCATCCCTGATTCATTTGTTGATGATACGGTGTTTAAAGTGAAATGCGGTAAAGTTATAAAATGGCATTAAATGGCAATGTGTGATTAAATGCAACTCATGGTGATTTTTCTTTTTTTTTAATTTTCCCTTCAGATTCGAAAACAGTTTCAACTTATGAAAGCTTTTGGTGAAGAACAAAAGCAGGTGAAACTAAAGACAACAAGCAGCGGAGATCCAAGCTATGAAGATGCACCAAAACCAGCCAGATGTACCTAAACTACATAATAAAATCATTTTGACAGCATTGTGTCCTGGATGCTATACTGAGATGAATAGATTTTTATTTAAATGTTTTTGTCATCATTTTTGTTGTGAAGGATTGATGCATTAAAACATTGTTGGATTGAAAAGTGCATAATACACACACACACACACACACACATATATATATATATATATATATATATATATATATATATATATATATATATATATATATATATATATATAATTTAAGAAAAAAAACATTGCGTAGTAATTTCTTATAGTATGAATTTTTAAAAGTCATGTAATAAATGTAGGGAAATAATAATTTGCTCACGTTGAATAAATGTCTTTTCAGTCGTAATCATTTTCAAACAGAAATTAAAAATTTTAAACATATTTAAAAGCCATAATTGAGTTTTTGTGTATATCGCTCAAGGCTCATGTTGCAGTAAGAAAATGATGCAATGACCTGCACATCTTAAAGTCAGCACAAATTATAGCACTTTATATGCAGACTGTTTAAAAGCAGCTTCACAGCATTAAACAGGAACGAGACAGAAACAGTTATGCAATCTGCAAAAAATGAGACGAATCCAAAAGCAGCTGTACTGTGGAGATTAAAATGTGATTAATTAAAAATTTTGACATCAATTTTTTGTGTGAAGCATGCGTTAAAAACTTGAAAAAGCGTAGGGGGGAGCCCTTAAATTCAGTTTTTCTGTTTTAATGTTTGAGATTATGGCAGTAACCAACCCTCAGTTTTCATGTCCACCTTGTGGGACGCTGAACTTGATTGGACTGTGTTGAACTTGAGCGGAAAGGGTTGTTGATCTGCAGAGAGAGTACTTGAAGGCTCCTGATTGTTCTTGCTGACCTTGACCTGGATCGAAGACGTTAGCAGAGGACAAGTTCTCAAGACCGTCCTGTTCCTCTTTCTCTCTGGCCCCACATAAACACTCTCCATCCTTCTCCTGTTTCTCTCCAGGGCCTCGTATCTTTCACTAACACTGACGGCCTGATGCTGATGAATATTGTGCCCAGATTAGGAGGAAATCTCTTTCAGGATTGTTTTCTACGTTGCTGTTAAATGTAATTATATTAGTTTGATCAGTTCTTTCTCTCTTATATATAATTCAGTCGTGTCACATACATTACATACGACTGAATTATAATGAATAGCGATTAAGTGTGTAGACACCGGGCCGGCCCAGTCAAGAGATATTTGAAAATGTTTTACTATGCTGAAAATATTTATGATTTAAAGTGAAACAGCGCCTCCGTCTGGTCAAGAAACACAGACGCTGCACACGAACAGAAATATCACGTGTCTTCCAGAGAGAGGCGACATGGTAGCAATCATGACATACAGCAGCGTCCCTGATGTTAACAAACACTCTCTTTAATTAAACAGGTTCCACATGTAGAAAAAGCAAGACAACGCCATTATCTGGAGTTGATGAGAGTGAAACGATTTCCATGATCACTGACTACTTAATCGTATCGTTCATCTCTAAATGGTGCAGAAACAAGCGCAAAAAGTCTGGGTCTCTCTGTGTCGCTCAGGCTGAGCTGCAGTGTCTATTCTCAGGAGCGATCCCACTACTGATCGACACGGGGGCTTTGACCTGCTCCGTCTCCGACCTGGGCCGGTTCAGCCCTCCTTAGACGACCTGGCGGTCCCGAGCTCCCCCAGGAGCACCATATCGATACCGAACTTAGCGCGGACTCCCGATCGACATAGTCCACGGCAGCCCAGAAGCCCTGAGCTCAAGCGATCCGCCAGCCTCAGCCTCCCAGTAGCTTGGATTACAGGCGCCGCCACCGCACCCGGCGAGAACCCGAGAGACTCAACCTGCTGCTCAACCTGCCGCTCGCTGCGCCCTCTAGCGCCGAGAAACAGAACGTCGTTTTTAAAAATATTTGGCACATTTTCCACAAGTCAGTGGAGTAATGATGCTGCAAACTCACAGAAAAAAAACATTATATCTTACTTAAAACGTAGTCATATAGAAAAAAAAAAAAAAAAAAAACTATTTTCTGCTTTGGTGACTTCTTTCAAAAATATAAAAATCTTTACAATGGAAGAGTTTAAAATGACCAGAGACGGTTTGTACCAGTGTGTACTCTTTTTATTATTTACAAAATATAGCCTAATATATGCAAAATGCATGCGGATGTATTTATTTACTTTCCATATATTTACGTATTTATTTATTGTCGTACAGGAGCTTCACTCATCCTGTTCGGTCCTGGACCAATAAAGAGTCTCATCGGTGAGAGCCGGAGCCAATCAGAGGACAGGATTCCAGGCATCTAGTAAAAAAGCGATGCGTCCGTGTAATCTTAGATATTAGTCGATAGGTATTAGCCCCCCAAAAAGTAGAATTTATTAGAAGGAACGTTTCCAGCAAAACTATGTTTTACTGTCAAGTGCTTTTCTTAATGTGACAAAAATGCTTTATTAAATTGCATTTGTTGCTATTGCATTTCATATAAACAAATAAAACTAGTCTCCCGGCAACAGCACGTCAACAAAATTAACCATAAACACAACAAACGCCACAGCGCATTTTTTAAATGTTATAAAACACTCGCAGAAAGTTTGTCCACGGTGTGCGGAGATAAAAAAAGATGAGTTTCAACGCGGAAGAGTACTATCGGTCGGTTTTTGACGAGCAGCTCGCCTCGTAAGTAGTACATTACACCACAAGCAGAGTTTTTATCAGGAGCATTAATGCGTCGTCGACTATAGAGTTTCATCGAAGTCGTTGAAATGTAGCTCTTCGTGTATTCAGCGATTTATACTGAATCTTTCAGGACTATCGAGGATTTGGAGAAAGAGTCGGAGGAAAGACGAGCTCGATGCTTCTCGCGGAGGACATCGAGGAGAACAGGAGAGCGACCATAGCCCTGGAAGAGCAGGAAAAGGTGCTTGCATGAAAGAAAGAAAGAAAGAAAGAAAGAAAGATTTTAGCTGTTCTACTTTAAATGACTGTAGTGTTTTATGTTCTTGTCAGGAGTTGCAGGGGAAGCGAGAAAGAGCCGAAAAGGTGTCAAAAGAAAAGGAGGAACTGAGGCAGTTAAAACGGGATACTGCTAAGGAGCTGCAAGTAAGACTAGACTCTGAAACACTGCATGGATAACGAGTAAAGTGAGTTAAACATGACTGCTAACCTCGTATTCCTCTTTCTTTCACTAAAGGAAAATCAGGCCCAAAAGCTGCAAGCCATCCAACATGCAAAGGAAGAGGAAGAAAAAATCGAAAAGCTAGAAAAGAGCATTGAAGAACTGACGAAACGGTATGAAGGCCTGCTCGAAGAAAGACAAGAACAGCACCGGCGTAGACGGCAGGCCAAACTAAACCGGAGAGCAGTGCAAAGATGCCTGGAAAGGTAGTCCTAGTATTAATAGCTCCTTTTTTGTCTGGAAAGGGGACAAATACTGAAACTACTCAGAGAAAGCGCCAGGCTGTTTTCAGTTTTCTGATGAACGAGACAGGTGGAGTAAAAGAAAGACACCGAGTCGTGTTTTAATGTTTTCTTTTGTTTCTTATTGAGTTTGAGGACGCCGATCGACGCCGTGAATGCCGTAGAGCAGAGTACCTGAGAGACGAAAACCTACGACTTAAAGCTGAACTAAAAGAGATCGATCGCTCAAATCTGGAACTGCAGAAGGACATAAAGGAGGAGAAGACTCAGATCCTGCACCTCTCCCAAGAGCTGAGGCAGAAGAAGACAGAGCTGGAAGACATCACAGCAGAAACTGAAAGAGCGGTAAAAACATTCACACGTTTAGAGCGTTAGACACAAAAAAGACCTCCTTCTGTAGGCTACGGCCTTTAAAGATCACAGCTGTTCCACAGAAACTGAAACTAGAGGAAGAGCTCACCACTGAACATGAAGACGAGGTCCTGAACGCTCAGATAAAGGCCGGGATTCGTTCGATGTATCAAATGATCGCACCTTACTGGAAAGAGTCTGAAGCTGTTGAGGACCCTTCAAGCAGCTGCAGCTGGTGAATAATGAGAAACACTTCTGGCATCCCTGATTCATTTGTTGATGATACGGTGTTTAAAGTGAAATGCGGTAAAGTTATAAAATGGCATTAAATGGCAATGTGTGATTAAATGCAACTCATGGTGATTTTTCTTTTTTTTTAATTTTCCTTCAGATTCGAAAACAGTTTCAACTTATGAAAGCTTTTGGTGAAGAACAAAAGCAGGTGAAACTAAAGACAACAAGCAGCGGAGATCCAAGCTATGAAGATGCACCAAAACCAGCCAGATGTACCTAAACTACATAATAAAATCATTTTGACAGCATTGTGTCCTGGATGCTATACTGAGATGAATAGATTTTTATTTAAATGTTTTTGTCATCATTTTTGTTGTGAAGGATTGATGCATTAAAACATTGTTGGATTGAAAAGTGCATAATACACACACACACACACACACACACACACACACACACACATATATATATATATATATATATATATATATATATATATATATATATAATTTAAGAAAAAAAACATTTATGTAGTAATTTCTTATAGTATGAATTTTTAAAAGTCATGTAATAAATGTAGGGAAATAATAATTTGCTCACGTTGAATAAATGTCTATTCAGTCGAAATCATTTTCAAACAGAAATTAAAAATTTTAAACATATTTAAAAGCCATAATTGAGTTTTTGTGTATATCGCTCAAGACTCATGTTGCAGTAAGAAAATGATGCAATGACCTGCACATCTTAAAGTCAGCACAAATTATAGCACTTTATATGCAGACTGTTTAAAAAAAGCAGCTTCACAGCATTAAACAGGAACGAGACAGAAACAGTTATGCAATCTGCAAAAAATGAGACGAATCCAAAAGCAGCTGTACTGTGGAGATTAAAATGTGATTAATTAAAAATTTTGACATCAATTTTTTGTGTGAAGCATGCGTTAAAAACTTGAAAAAGCGTAGGGGGGAGCCCTTAAATTCAGTTTTTCTGTTTTAATGTTTGAGATTATGGCAGTAACCAACCCTCAGTTTTCATGTCCACCTTGTGGGACGCTGAACTTGATTGGACTGTGTTGAACTTGAGCGGAAAGGGTTGTTGATCTGCAGAGAGAGTACTTGAAGGCTCCTGATTGTTCTTGCTGACCTTGACCTGGATCGAAGACGTTAGCAGAGGACAAGTTCTCAAGACCGTCCTGTTCCTCTTTCTCTCGGGCCCCACATAAACACTCTCCATCCTTCTCCTGTTTCTCTCCAGGGCCTCGTATCTTTCACTAACACTGACGGCCTGATGCTGATGAATATTGTGCCCAGATTAGGAGGAAATCTCTTTCAGGATTGTTTTCTACGTTGCTGTTAAATGTAATTATATTAGTTTGATCAGTTCTTTCTCTTATATATATAATTCAGTCGTGTCATATACATTACATACGACTGAATTCTAATGATTAGAGATTAAGTGTGTAGACACCGGGCCGGCCCAGTCAAGAGATATTTGAAAATGTTTTACTATGCTGAAAATATTTATGATTTAAAGTGAAACAGCGCCTCCGTCTGGTCAAGAAACACAGACGCTGCACACGAACAGAAATATCACGTGTCTTCCAGAGAGAGGCGACATGGTAGCAATCATGACATACAGCAGCGTCCCTGATGTTAACAAACACTCTCTTTAATTAAACAGGTTCCACATGTAGAAAAAGCAAGACAACGCCATTATCTGGAGTTGATGAGAGTGAAACGATTTCATGATCACTGACTACTTAATCGTATCGTTCATCTCTAAATGGTGCAGAAACAAGCGCAAAAAGTCTGGGTCTCTCTGTGTCGCTCAGGCTGAGCTGCAGTGTCTATTCTCAGGAGCGATCCCACTACTGATCGACACGGGGGCTTTGACCTGCTCCGTCTCCGACCTGGGCCGGTTCACCCCTCCTTAGACGACCTGGCGGTCCCGAGCTCCCCCAGGAGCACCATATCGATACCGAACTTAGCGCGGACTCCCGATCGACATAGTCCACGGCAGCCCAGAAGCCCTGAGCTCAAGCGATCCGCCAGCCTCAGCCTCCCAGTAGCTTGGATTACAGGCGCCGCCACCGCACCCGGCGAGAACCCGAGAGACTCAACCTGCTGCTCAACCTGCTGCTCGCTGCGCCCTCTAGCGCTGAAAACAATATCAGTTGTTACCATATACTACGCGTGAGCTCTATCCGTTTGAACGTACATACACATGCATAAAAATATAGTGAATGCATGGAAAACTGCAAAGAAAGGATTGCGTAAAGGTGTAAAGGTCTCCTTTCGCTTTGTGATAGAATCATAAAAACATGTGCACATGACACAATAACCAAACAAACACCAAAATATTGAGACTGAACTTTAATGTAGAATTCACGCAATAAATCTCCAAGTCAGCAACTTAATTGTTGTCTTACAGTGAATGGTAAATAAAAAAAAGTACTTAAAACGTAAATGTACTTAAAAAATTTAACTAAGGCACTTCATTGCATTGTTTAAAAAGACCACCTGCAGGGTAGAAAACCATTTTTATTTATATGCCCCTCATATATTCAGAGAAAGAGAGAGAGAGAGAGAGAGAGAGAGAGAGAGAGAGAGAGAGAGAGAGTAATTATATAGAGAGATGATCTTTTTAGGACCTAGAAATGAAAAAAAAGCGCAAATAACATAAATTATATAATATAATACATTACACAATATCAAAGACCTATTATTTGTGACACCAATATAAATAAAAGGATGCACTTACTTAATGTCCTGCTTTTCCAGGAGACACCTGTAGGTGGCGATCTCCTGCTCCAGACGGCTCTTGATGTCCAGGAGCGCAGCATAGTCTCTGCCCTGCTGCTCAATGCCGCTGCGCACCTGACAAAGCTCTGCCTCGTATGCGTCGATGTGTTTCTGGAAACCCGCTAACATCGCGCTGTACCTAGCTTCTGTTTCCAACAGTGAGCACTCCAGCGCTCCTTTCTACATGAGTAAAGAGAACAGTTACTGAATAAAACATCAAATCGGGTTCCGGTTTGCCTCAGATAACAGCTAGCTAAAAATTGCTCATATCTAAAGATCAATGCTGAAACTTGTTGTATTAACAGTGTTAAGAATACTTATGACTTTTTTCTTTCAGACAAACACAGTCAGAGTTTTTAAAAAAATTATCCTGGCTCTTCCAAGCTTGGTAGTGCTGGTGGATAGTGGCCATTATTTTGAAGCTCCATTAATCGTATATATACATAGCAAAACTAACCTACATGCTTCCGGGGAGTTAACGCATGTCTTCTGAAGCAGATCGATGGGTTTTTGTAACAAAAATAATTACATTTTTACAATTATAACTCAAATCACTGACTTCTGGCAACAGCTCTATGCACGTTTGTGAGAGAGTTGAATTCTGGCTTGTGTATATATATATATATATATATATATATATATATATATATATATATATATATACGGTTAATGGAGTCTCAAAATAATGGCCACTTTCCACCACCATTACCAAGCTTGAAATGGCCAAGATAATTTTTTTTTTTAAAACTTAGGCTGTGTTCATCTGAAAGAGGAAACCTATATACACCTAGAATGGTATGAGGGTAAGTAAGGGGTAATTGTAATTTTCAGGTGAACTGTTCCTTTAACATTGGTTAACCCCTGGTTGACCTTCAGACACTTCGCTCAAAATACTGTTCTATTTTTTACTTATGGTCTATCGCATCCTGTGTTTACTGCATCTCACCCGGCTGATTTGAGACTGTAGCTCTATCTCCAGATTCTGCGAAGTCCGTCGCAAATCTGAGATTTGGGCTAGGGAGGTTTCTAGGCACTCTGTGTCGGTGGCAGCATCTTTACACAGACCTGCCATCTTAAAGAGAGTCGTAAACAGACATATCATGTGAGACATTCGACTCATGAGTCACTGAGCAATTTTATACGAATTAAAAGCAGACAGACAGAAATCTCACCTTCTCTTTGAACCAGCACTCCTGTTCTCTGCAGTGTTTGTCTATGATGGTCTCGTAGTGACATCGAATGTCGCTCAAAACCTTTTTCAGGTCTTGCTGAGGAGCAGCGTCCACTTCCACACACACTTTTGTGTCTGTCAGCTGACACAGTAGTGCTGCCACATCCTATAAACGCACGTGACTCAAGCATTATGGCTCAGGAAAATATTGCTGTTCTTAATCTTCATTTAAAACATTCAAATTTAAAAAAACAAACAGTTGTGCTACATACTTCCTGGTGAGTTTTCTTCAGATACAACAGCTCCTCCTGTACAGCACAGATCTGGGTCTCCAGGTCCGCTTTCGCCAGGCACGTCTTCTCGAGTATGCAACGCAGGTTATCGACATCAGCTTTTACACACTGCCGTATCATTGCCTCATTCTCATATCTGATTTGTGGAAAGGTCAGAAAGGAAAAAATAATTATGTTTAAAAATAACTATGATCTATGTACAAGCAAAAAGCTATCAAGTTAGATGTCCAAACCTCAACGCAGAGTTTTTAAAATGTACACACTGTATACAGTTCCAAAACCATAATTTCGCAACTTTCAAATCAAAAAGATGTTTTATCAGCTAAACAATTGATGTAAGTATAGCTGGTGTATAAACAGCTGTATACATACTTTTGCCTCTATACATTTGCATTTATATATGTTTCAGCCAAAGGCTGATTGCCCTAACTACTCCATAATATTGATCATATTCCAAATTTGTCTGTAAACATTTGCATTGGACACAAATGAGACCTTACCATCGATAGAAAGAATTTGGTTTGTTCACCTAAATTTATGAAAACCTTAATACATGTTAAATGCTCCAAAAAATTGCCTTAATAGAACTCACTTTATCTTGAAGTCCTCAGCAGCTAGTTTAGCGTTGTCGATCTGCAGAAGGATTTTGCCATTGCTAACGGTAGCGTCTTTAATCTATAATGAAAATCAATGACAAATAAAGCTATAAATGTAGATCATATGTAATAAAACAAGTATTTTTGTATGATATTTGTACATGGTAAAGTAATTTTTTACTAATATTCCATTTTGTACCTTTTCCTGAAGGCAATCGATGGTCTTGAAATAGCAGCTGTAGTCCCTCTGGCAGATCAGCCCCTTCTTTTCATAGTACTCCCGGATCTGCTTCTCCAGACAAGCATTGGCAGCCTCCAGAAAGTGCACCTTATCAAGGTATGATGCCAGACGGTCATTCAAGTCTTGCATGGTGGCCTTCTCGCTCTTCTGGAGGTAGTCATAACATCCTCCAGTCATGATACTTGCGCTAAATCTTCCACTTTTTCCAATATGACATCCGTATCCTCCGTCAGTTTTGTAAGGTGGACAAGGAGAGCAAGTATTTGAACGGAAAGAGCAGGTAGAGATACGGGTCTTTTCTCCAAAACCACCATAGACACTGTAAGCTTTAGGTGCAACTGTACCACAACGGCTAGGACTGATTACGGAGTTTGAAATCATGGAGAAAGAACTGAAGGAAGACTTGGGGTTGGAGACAGAGCAGGGCTTGGGACAGGTCTCAGAGCAAGTATTCAGGCAGGTATCGGAGCAGGTCTCGGGGAAAGTGAAGGAGCATGTCTCAGGGCAAGTCTCAGAGCAAGTCTTCACAAAGGTATCCGAGCAGGTCTTGGGGAAAGTGAAAGAGCATGTCTTGGGGCATGTCTCAGAGCAGGTCTCAGAGCAAGTATTCAGAAAGCTATCAGAGCAGGGCTTGGGACATGTCTCAGAGCATGTATTCAGGCAGGTATCGGAGCAGGTCTTGGGGAAGGTGAAAGAGCATGTCTCGGGGCAAGTCTCAGAGCAAGTCTTCACACTGGTATCCGAGCAGGTCTTGGGGAGGGTAATGGAGCAAGTCTCAGAGCATGTCTCAGAGCAGGTCTTGGGGAAGGTGAAGGAGCATGTCTTGGGGCATGTCTCGGAGCAGGTCCCGGAGCAAGTCTTCACACTGGTATCGGAGCAGATCTTGGGGAAGGTGAAGGAGCATGTCTTGGTGCCTGTCTCGGAGCAGGTCTCTGGGCAGCCTATGGAGCAGGTCTCTGGGAAGGTGAAGGAGCAGGACTCTGAGCAGGTTTTAAAGGATGACATGGTAGATGGCACAGAGAAGGATGAACGCAAAAAGGGAGGATACAAAATAAAATGTTCAAATTGTCCTGAAGCATATGGTGCCTTTAAAGCCAGCTCTGTCATCTTATATAGTTGGAGCTTTAGGGCGGGTTCTACAATTTGACAATGTGAGTGTGTGTGTGCATGTGTTTGTGTGTCTGTGTGTCATCACCGGTAATATTAGAACTCAAGGACCGGAGTATTCCACCCTAATGAGCAAGCTGCAAAAGAATTTATGTGTGTGTATATTTCTGAATAAAAATGTGTGCCTTTTTGGACAGTATGAGTAAGTTTTAACAATTTAGACTTTATAAAGACCGGACAAATAGCAAAGTGAGGGTGGTGTTTTAATTGCACACATGACTCAAAGGTCACTTAATAGACTAATGCCTTCACAACAAAGACAGACTTAAGTACAAGATGAGAATAATTAAAATAATTTTAAGATAAAATATGGTCAGATTGAAATTGCTGCTATTATTTTTCCAAATATCATTGGGGTCTCTTGGGCCCAAAACATAAAATGGTCAGCGCATAAATCAGAAAATTAAGCTTATGTTTCTGTTTTAACCTTGGGTGATGGGAAATTTCAACCAGCTTTATGTTGTGAAAATAATAAAAAAAAAGCAGGTCACTTTTAAGATAAAAACACTAATAAATAGATAGATAATTTTTTTGCATACTCAAGAAAGACACGTGTTTGGCCAATAAATACGAATAAATAGTACGCAGAAAAAACTAAAACTTGTGGTTATGATACGCAAAATTGATTTTGCTGCTTATATGACACGCACGTGTTTGGCATGCATATAATGAGCAGTTTTCCCATGCATGTGATACAAAATGTGTTGGCGTGCATATGATACGCAGTTTTAAGGTACATATGATACGCATCTACCTCACAACCCTAATCCAACCCACCGCGTAGCCATTTTTGCGTATACAATGAATTTTTGTTTTAAATTTGGCTTTCTATTCATACGCACACTAATGAGATCGGGTAGCTACAATGCCCTATTTGACATCCAAGACGTAAAACCTTGCAGTCTGAGTGTTACAAAACCTTATTATTTTGTAAAGTGTAAAATGTATAACGACCATCACTGGTTAAAATAACTTGTTAGACAAGAAACTGCTAGAATGCTGTTTGCAGGCTTAAATAATGGGTACCCTGTTGCATTATTTCATTATCTCATATTAATTTATTTGCTTGCAGCTCTATTTTCTTAAAGCCAGGTGGATTTAGAATTTCCAGAAAGAAAAATACCTAGAACATGAGTGTCAATGTGTGTCCAGTCTGACAAAGCACTAATTGGCTACTTAATGACAGTTCAATCATTTAGCTGTTTTAGAGGCATACAAAGCAGTTGAGTGTCTTTAAGTAGTAACTTGACTTAAAAGAATTTCTTTTGTGCAATAATTGTATTCTTTTGAAAAGACTGTGTGAGAGTAGCCTGAAACGTGATTAGGAGCTAGACTCACCTGTTAATGGTGATGCATGTCTCTAGAACGCATACCATAAAAAGTCATAGGACAAAGGCAAATACATTTCTGTTCAATCTGTCACAGTTTCATTAGGGAGGAAAATAATTGTGATTACTTTATAAAAAGCACACACATTTCTAACAATGCTTTGGCCTGTAGGCTTCTTCTAAATGGCCGTCAATAAATCAGCGCTAGAGGGCGCAGCGAGCGGCAGGTTGAGCAGCAGGTTGAGTCTCTCGGGTTCTCGCCGGGTGCGGTGGCGGCGCCTGTAATCCAAGCTACTGGGAGGCTGAGGCTGGCGGATCGCTTGAGCTCAGGGCTTCTGGGCTGCCGTGGACTATGTCGATCGGGAGTCCGCGCTAAGTTCGGTATCGATATGGTGCTCCTGGGGGAGCTCGGGACCGCCAGGTCGTCTAAGGAGGGGTGAACCGGCCCAGGTCGGAGACGGAGCAGGTCAAAGCCCCCGTGTCGATCAGTAGTGGGATCGCTCCTGAGAATAGACACTGCAGCTCAGCCTGAGCGACACAGAGAGACCCAGACCTTTTGCGCTTGTTTCTGCACGATGACAGTCAAATGAACATTTAGCGATTAATAATATGATTAAAATTTATTAAATCGTTTCCCTCCTGTCAGCTCCAGGTTGTCTCACTTTCAACATTGTAATCTTTTAATGTTTTTTTTTAACTTCAGGGACGCTGCTGTATGTCATGATTGCTACCATGTCGCCTTTCTCTGGAAGACACGTGATATTTCTGTTCGTGTGCAGCTTCTGTGTTTCTTGACCAGACGGAGGCGCTGTTTCACTTTAAATCATAAGAATTGCAATCATAGACTAAAACATTTTAAGTGTATTTTCATTGGGCAGGTCTCGGAGGGTGGCCCAGTAATCTCACATAACTCTGGCAGTATAAAAAAAATCTAACCTCCTTTAAAACAAAGCAACTCAACTGTTTAACCAACTGAACCAACCAAACCAACAAAAAACAAAAAGGAATCAAGGAATAGTTCACCCATTTCCTTTCCATCGTGTCAATCTAAGGCTTAATTTTCTTTCTTCATTTGAACATTTGATCATGTAAGATATATTTTTATTAAAACAATGGATGTTTATGGTAACCAAAATGGTTTGGTTATACCAACCCAGGTAGCAAGAGCATTGTGGTCGAATGTGGCTGATAAACTGCTGTAGTCCTGTGTGGCAGTCCACAGCTCAGTCCATTCAACAATCACTCTTCAAAATATCTTATGCTCCACAAAAGGTGAGTACAAGATGACAGAATTTTCATTTTAAGGTGAATATCATTTTAAAATGTTAAGTCTGTAAACTTCATTTGTGGCTTTTCTGAAACACTGAGGGTATTTCTGCACTGAAACATGCAAATATTATTAACAGTATTAATTAATAGTATTAACAGTTACCTGTAACTTATCAACATTTTCAAATCATGTACAAATATCATTAACACTTCATTTTAAAAACACCACCACCACCAAAATATTTATACTTCATCTAATCTCAGGTGGTGTTCTGTCATTGATGTATGGATTATGCAAAACCTCTGTTGTCTTCATTTGTAAATCAATTTGGATAACAGCATCTGCTAAATCACTAAAACGTAAATGTGAATGTAAAATGCAAATGCCCAAAATTTCGGTTCAAAATAAAAAGTACAAGACATGAAAGCATACAATGTTTCTTTAATAGTGAGTTGTTCAATAGTCAGTGCAGAGTGTTTAATTCAATTGCACTACAAGGACCCTTTGTTTATTTTTAACATTGTTCATATAACTTGTGTGCATTTGAGAATTGTGTCAGCTGGCGTTGTACACACAAACACCCCGCCTGAAAGAGAGAAAAAACAGATATTAATCCATAACATGCATTCTGAAGCTGACCTAAACAACTCCCACAACCACAATATATTGCATGAAGAAATAATTGAGTTACCCTGTTCTTGAGTCCTGCAAGAGTTGAAAGAGTGCATTAGTAGAGTTAATTAAATAAGCATAACGCAACAGCTATACAAGTACCCAATGCTAAATAAAAGGATGCACTTACTTAATGTCCTGCTTTTCCAGGAGACACCTGTAGGTGGCGATCTCCTGCTCCAGACGGCTCTTGATGTCCAGGAGCGCAGCATAGTCTCTGCCCTGCTGCTCAATGCCGCTGCGCACCTGACAAAGCTCTGCCTCGTATGCGTCGATGTGTTTCTGGAAACCCGCTAACATCGCGCTGTACCTAGCTTCTGTTTCCAACAGTGAGCACTCCAGCGCTTTTTTCTGCGTGAGTAAAGAGGCAAAGAGAAGACTCGTAATATGAATTAATAAGCAGCCTAATCATCTACAAAGTGCATGATGACCTAGTGTTTCGATTTTAAGACTCGCGTAGTGCATTCCAGCTCAAATCACACAAAACCTTCATAATTGTCAGGCTAGTCCATCTGATGCGCCTTCGATTTCCTCACCATGCTGATTTGAGACTGTAGCTCGATCTCCAGGCACTGAAAGGTACGCCGTAAATCTGAGATCTGTGACCTTGAGGTTTCGAGGCACTCTGTATCGCTGGCCACATCTTTGCACAGTTGCGCCGTCTTAAAGAGAGTCAGAAACACACACCACCCTCATGCTGTATACTGTGATGCATTCTCACAAGTCTGGTAGAATATATGACCATCATAGTCTCACCTTCTCTTTGAACCAGCACTCCTGTTCTCTGCGATGCTTGTCTATGATGTTTTCATAATGACAACGGATTTCTTCCAAAACCTTGTTCAGGTCTTGCTGAGGGGCAGCATCCACTTCCACGCAGACTTTCGCGTCCGTCAGCTGACGCAGTAGTGCTGCCACATCCTTTAAACACACGTGACTCAAGCATCAACACTTTTTTATTTACAACTAAAAAAAAATATTTCACGGCAAGCCTTTCGTAGTTGGATTTATATCGCTTATGGCATTACGTTATGCAGAATTTAATCTGAGACAAGCAAACTGATTCGAACCTCCTGGTAGTTCTTTTTCAGACATGCTAGATCATCCTGCAGACTCTCGATTTTTATCTCCAGGTCAGCTTTTGTCAGAGTCGTCTGATCCAGCAAGCGCCGCAGGTTAGCGATGTCGGCCTCCACAGACTGTCGCATCACCACCTCATGCTCATATCTGAACGTAAAAAACTCACCATTCATGTATAAATTCAATCTCTTAAAGGGGTAGTTCAACCCAAAATGAACATTTTGCCTTCAGTTACTCACCCTCGTGTTGTTCCAAACCCATAAGAACTTAGTTTATCTTCAGAACACAAATTGATTTATTTTGATGACTTCTGAGAGCTTTTAGACCCTGCATAGACAGCAATACAGCTAACACATTCAAGGCCTAGAAAGGTAGTAAGGTAAAGTGCCAAAAACTGTCTAAAATAACCAGAGGCCGGATTCACGAAACATTCTTAAGAAGAATTTTTTTCTTAACTGACATTTTCGTGTCGTTATTTAACTTATGAAAAAAGACTATTTTGTATTCCCAAAAATTCTTCTTACGGATATTTTTTATCTTTTTTTTATTAAAATTGATCCTGAGACAAAACCTAAAAAAGAGATTCCAGTTCTTGATAAGAATCTTCTTAAAAATTGTCTTAAACACGTTCTTAAAGTTAAGATAACTGCCAACTAGTCGTAGATCCATAAAGGGTAAGATTAATGGAATCATTATTTTACCAAACAAACATTACTAAATAATAAAACTTGCAACATTCTGTGTAACTTCTACAATATTATACATATACAAACTATCATAGATGGGTTATTAGATGTTTGTGTTCCAGATGGAGATACTATGGGTTGTCAATAGGGAGAGAGAGGTAGAAAGGTCTCTTAGAGACCGAGCGTTTTCATTCTAAAATGCTGTTTTAAAATGAAAACGTACTAGTGTAAATGGGGCCTGAGAGAGCAGTGCTGATGGCTCCGTACTTTATTCAAGAAATGGTTGAATCAAGTGTTTATTTTTTCTTTACACACAAAAAGTGTTCTCATAACTTTAAAATAATGATTGACTGTTGTCTCATGGACTATTTTAAAGATGACTGTACTACTTTTCTGGGCCTTGAATGTGGTAGTAGCTGTTTATGTGAGGATCAGAAAGCTCTCGGATTTAATCAGACATATCTTAATTTGTGTTCCGAAGAACAAAGGGCTTATGGATCAGGAAGTGAAATTTTTGGGTGCGCTATCCCTTTAAGATGCTGAAGTTATCAAGCTACGGTTACAGAGGAACTAACTTTATCTTGAAGTCATCGGCAGCCAGTTTAGAGTTGTCGATCTGCAGGAGGATGTTGGCGTTGTTGATGCTAGCAGCTTCAATCTACAATGTAGAACATCGATATAAAAGATACTAATGCAGTGCACATTATAAATGTTTCCATCCCTTAAAAAAAGCACCAGGAGTACCTTTTCCTTCAGGCAATTGATGGTGTTCCAGTAGGGGCTGTAGTCTCTCTGACAGATCGGCCCTTTCTTCTCATAGTATTCGCAGATCTGCCTCTCCAGGATGGCATTGGCAGCCTCCAGCGAACGCACCTTCTCCAGGTAGGACGCCAGGCGGTCGTTCAGGTTCTGCATGGTGGCCTTGTCATTCAGCTGGATGTAGTCGCAGTTTCCGAGCATGATTTTGAATTCTCCCGCGTTCGGTTTTCCATAACATACGTCTCTTCCACCGATTTTGCGCTGCAGATTTGGATAGCACCCAACTCGGCGATAACAGGAGGAAGAGATGCGAGTGCTTCCTCCAAAACCACAGCCATAAACACTGTATGCTTTGGGAGGAACAAAGCAAGGAGGAACCGTACCACAGCGTATGGGAGCGACTGTGGTCTTAGAAGCCATGCTCTTGGGACCGAGGCAGGATGATGTACGGAGAGAGCAAGACATGGTGTGGGGATACGGAGATGAGATGAACCCAGAGAGGAAACCGTGAGAGTTCTCCTGATGAAGATGGGATCTAGGAGCCCAGCTCTGATCTCTTATAGAGATGCAGATCCAGGGCGGCTCCTGGTTTTTGTGGGAGAAGGAGGCAGGGTGTGTGTGGAAGTGTTCTGTGCCAGCTTAACGCCCTTTGACAGTTAAGGGCAGAAAAAGGAGGTTTAAGGATAGGCTAGGTTAGGTTTTCAAAAGTGAACACATTTTGTGAGACACTTTCGGTTATTTATTTAGTGGTTTGTACTGACATGACCTGTCCTGCTAAAACTACTGGTCTCTGGTGGGCTGAAAAGGCCTGCTAGACCCTACTTAAGAAATATAGCGAGAGCACTACCAAGTCGTAGTTTCATGTAACAGCAGCAGCTCTGGACATGTGACCATAAGCGATGTGCTTACTGGTTGCCCACATTCCTGGATAGAAAAACTGAAAAAGCAAAAATATTACGTTAAATAGTGTTGCAAATGTTGGTGTTGAATGCATTCATTCAAAATAAAATATTTATTCAAATATTAATCTTGGCTTGATCAGGTCATAGCTGTGGAAAGAAATATACAGAATTATTGTGTTTTGGGTTGCTCTGTAAAAGCATCAAATTAATGGAAAACTATTTTTTAAATAATTCCTTAAGTGGCACGGGGGGGTTTATTTTGTTCTACTGAGAATCACAGTCATTTTATTTTCTTTGAGAAATCATCAGATACACAGTGCAATATTTGACAGCAAAAACGATTTTATAGTTTACAAGCATTCAGTGGGTTTAGTTGTTTCTAATCAGCAATGTTGTATTTTATCTGTAAACCATTGCAATAATAAATCAGCAGTTTTACTGAGATGGTGTGGAAGTCTTATGGGCTTTCTCTGATGTGCTTAACTGCCTCATTTCTGAGGAAACCTTATCTTCTCTGCTATTTGTATACAGTAAGTGGACTAAACCCCTATAAAATGCCTGACCTGTAGTTGAGCAACTACTTTTATTTGATCAGTTGCTATTACTTCAGTGACTGCAGAGAAAATGAAGCCTCACCCATGTCTGGTTTTAAATGAAGCTATGATTTAGTGTAGTTAAATGATAATAGTTTTGAATGGTATAATTGATCACTCATTAGGTTGTTAAGAGTCACTAGGGTTAGATTAACAAGGTGTCGTTCATTAAGTTAATTGGTGTTCTGGTTGTAGTAATAGTACGTTAAAGATTAAAAACAAAGATTCTAATGTACGAGGTAGCTTAAAACTACAGTCAGAAGAAGTTTAATGTCTTCTTAAATTTCTAGCAGATAAATATAAAATTATTTAAGACATGTAGCATAAAAGCATAGATATTAAAACAAAGTCTCCTCCATCGAGCTGTACATTTCTTCACAGTTTTTTTTACAGTTATCAAATGCATTGAATTAAAGTTTAATATTGGTATATATAGGTAGATTCTTTATCGCAGGACTTAAAAAACATTTTTTAATGACCCTCTAACCCTCTAGCATAGCTATCTTTGTATGCTATCTTTCTCGTCTTCTTTTTTATTTATTTTTATTTATGTGCTGTGATAGACTAACCGGACATGCTACTGAACTATTGAACTCGTTTGCAAGTTGCATTAAAATAAAGCATCTGCTAAATTACTAAAGTAAAAGTAATTGTTTATTCATTTTTTTTTTTTGCAATTTTTTTTGGAGAAATACTGTAAACTGTAAGGAGTCTGGTACACTCTCAGAAATAAAGGTACAAAAGCTGTCTCTGGGGCAGAACCTTTTCACCTTTTTGTACCTATTAGGTTAAAATATGTACACTTTAAGTACTAATATGTACCTGTAAGCTACTACATAAACCCTTTTGGTACAAACATGTACCTTTAGCACCCCAGTGACAGTTTTTACCTTTATTCCTGAGAGTGTATGGATGGGACAGTGGTCATGACAAGCTCTTAAAGCTCTTCATGATGATAGGTCAGGCTACATGCAGGGTGGTAGTTATTAAAATAGGTTATTGTTAACTTCTTGGGCACAGAGATGATTAAGTTTTCAATTTAGATCATCATGTCTGTATTAAATGACCCAAACAATCATAGGTGTATCAAACAAGGAAGGAAATTTTCAGGTGTATTATTTCCTCATTTTTATTCTCTGCTGCACAGTCTTTATGTTTAACAGCTCTGAATAATTGCCTTTGACGTGTTAGAACTCTATTAAAAGAGATTATCAACCAATTTGTAAGCAAAATTTTCTTTTAAGCTTAATACACAATTCTGCTGAACAAATATTTCTCATTTTCCACCGCTAAACACTTTTTTGCCAGTGTTTCATATAAATTAAATAATTTGTGTCTATTATAGATAACAACTGGAGTCAATGAACCCAGATGACTTAAAAACCCAATGCTCAGAAACCCAATGTAGCCACATATGATGAATGGGTGCACTGTTTTTTGACCGTTTTCGAGAGTTTGAGAGAAAGACGAGAGGAGCTTCATCTTTGTAGCTGATATGGAAGAGTAGAACTGCTGTTGTAAAGTTGTACAGCTACAGTTGTGTTTCTGGATTTTTAAGCAGGTTTTTTTTTTTTTTTTACAAACAAACTCAGTATGTATATTATTATAATTGATTTTAGTTATAATTGATGATGTTTCAATGTGCATTCATTGGGCCTGTCCATTTAAGTCATTTAAAATGTTTACAGTTGGTTTAAAACATTAATAGTTTAAAGTGAAACAGCGCCTCCGTCTGGTCAAGAAACACAGACGCTGCACACGAACAGAAAGATCACGTGTCTTCCAGAGAGAGGCGACATGGTAGCAATCATGACATACAGCAGCGTCCCTGATGTTAACAAACACTCTCTTTAATTAAACAGGTTCCACATCTAGAAAAAGCAAGACAACGCCATTATCTGGAGTTGATGAGAGTGAAACGATTTCATGATCACTGACTACTTAATCGTATCGTTCATTTCTAAATGGTGCAGAAACAAGCGCAAAAAGTCTGGGTCTCTCTGTGTCGCTCAGGCTGAGCTGCAGTGTCTATTCTCAGGAGCGATCCCACTGCTGATCGACACAGAGCTTTGACCTGCTCCGTCTCCAACTTCGACAGTTCACCTCCTTAGACGACCTGGCGGTCCCGAGCTCCCCAGGGCACCATATCGGCTCTGGAAGCCCAGCGCGGACTCCCGATCGGCGCAGTCGGCAGCCCGAAGCCCTACAAACTCCGGCGATCCGCCAGCCTCCAGCTCCCAGTAGCTTGGATTACAGGCGCCGCCACCGCACCCGCTTGAGAACCCGAGAGAGACTCAGCCTGCTGCTCAACCTGCCGCTCGCTGCGCCCTCTAGCGCCGAGAAACTACACTACCTCACATTCAAATCACTTTAATCTAATTTTGAAATAGCTAGTGTATCGTAAATCAACATCAAATGTTCTGGGTTTTCGAATCAAAATGCGGCTCTGTGACCTGGAAGTTGATTTCATATGTCACCTCATATGCTGAGCATTTTGGGAGAACAAAGGAATAGAGAAAGAAATGATCATTTATTATTTGTATTTAAGAATTATATTATTATGAAAATATTGTCCATTATTACTCCAGTCCTTTTTCCGTTACATGTACCCCAAAAACAAATTAGATTTAGTATAGATTCATTATACATAATGAGAAAACTAGTTTATAATGATTAGCAAACTACTTGCAGAAAAAAATGTCAAAACATTTTGGAAAAATAAAAATGCATTGGTGATTTTTAAAAATTGCTGAAAGTAAAAACTGCCAGACTGTGAATCAGTGTAATGCTAAGTTTATCTTCTCTCCTTTTTCTATTTTTAAGATTTAAGTAGCAGTACCAATAAATTAAATTTGTTTTAAATTCCTTAAGAACATTTATGTATTATTACATAGCAATTTATAGTTTAAATGCATCATAATTACAATTTGTTTTATTAATATTAATGTATTTTAATACATATTACGTTTCTTTTTTCCTCCCTAAATCACGTCACATTTCTAGCAAATCTAACCCACACACACAAAAAGAAACCACCTTGTTTACAATTGTTTTAATGCCTTTGACATTTTAGAATAACAAAAACTGCAAAAAAAGAAGTGCTCAAACATTGGCTATAGTGCACTACAGATATATTTCCTCAAGAGAAAATGTTGTGTAGCACTGCTTATATTACACTAACATACACAGGCGTAGGAAAAATGAAGTTTCAACTGAGAATGGTTAGTTGGCAGAAATAATAAAATCAACAGCATCTACTAATCAACAAATAAAATTAGGCGTATTTTCCCACCTTTTCTGTGTGAGCTTTATTTTAGTAACACAGCTGTATAAAATCAAAACCTTCCTACATATGTGTCCACAAAGACCAACTACGTTCAACTGGCTTTGAAAGGAGAAATATCTGTTAACAAATCACTGAAGCATCTTCATTTTCAACACTTGCCAGGCTTGGAGACAGTTTGGTGGTATCAGTTCAAATCACGATTTTCTGAAACACTTGAATGTGCATTTAAAGAGTCCTTTGGGTTCCCAAACTAAACTAGAAGACTAGGGTGTTTTGTCTTAGGGAACAGTTCACCAAAAAAAAAAAAAAAACACCCAATATTTAATGATTTAATGCACATTAACACATGGCTTGAGGTAAGGCAGATCCCAACTGAAAAGCAGACTATTTAAAACTGAAGGAGTAAATTTAAGACTTTACCAAGACCAAATGAGATTTTGTAAAGCCTTAATGTAGCACTAGCCTACCTCTATTTCATTCTATATCTATTTGAATATACTAAAAAAAAAAAATATTCCTGTGATTTTAAGTAGCTCAGTGCACATGATCAGCAAGATCATGTGCTCTTATTTGCTGCTCAAGCATTTTGTTATTAGTATTATATTTACCACAGTTGAGTAAAGGTGCTGCTCAGGTCTCTTTGTTGAATGGTAAGTTCTAAAGAACAGCATTTATCTAAAAATAAAATATTTGTATAATTATAAATTCTTAATTCATTATAAAGTCTTTATCATGCTTTTTGATCAGGTACAATTTTAATTTAATGTGGATCTCTGGATATTTATATTCACAAGCCCTGAAAAAAGGAGCACTTTATTCGTAAGACAAAGAGAATTATTGCTATCTTTTTAATTTTTATTCTTTTGCTCTTTAAAATGATATCCTTGTATTATCATATTTTCTTTTCACATAAAAGCATTTAAAAACACTGAATCGACACAGGCCTGTTTGGCGCTCAGTACTGGGATGTAGCATTGCCGGGCGTGTGCACAAGCCAAGTCTGAGATCAGGCTCACCACGATCGGCCTAAAGTATGATTTATAAATTGATTTGGCATTGAGAAATATCATGCAAGCAGAGAGATTCGACATGCTATACTTTATAAACTAATAACTAACGTGGATTTGCGGTATCTCTGCGTGATTAATACCGTGCGAACAAACCAACAGAACTTTGACGTTTTTCGCGAGTGATTCCCGGAATTAAAACCGAGCAGTCAACAGAGTAGGCTTTTTAGATTACTTTTACAGCCAAAAAGGTTTTGCAAGCAAGAATACAAGACAGTTTCGTTGTACGCTCATCGCTCAAGCAGAGCCAACATGTGCTCCAAAGTATTTCCTCAGACACGATTCGGTCCCCTATCCTCTTTTATTGCACGGCGCAGACGCGAAGATTAATATATTTTACAAGTAGGTTATTTTGATTCTGGACTCTCTGGGCTGCGCCTACTTACTTAAAGGCTGTTTCAAACTTTTGAAACAAAACGAAAGATTCTATTTCGAATCCAACGATCCGTGGCGCGTGACTTCGTTCTGATTAGCGACATCACTGCACCGATGGCACTAGAACTTCTCAGCGCAATCAAACCTGTTTGTTGGCGTCGGTTGGCTTTTGATCAGCGTTAGGTCGAATCAGCGCCTGATTGTGAATCTGCGTGCTTCAGCCTGCGAAAGCCTATCTATTTCCAGATCATACAGTTGTACTTTTCAGCCTTTTTAGCACCAGAAATGAACTGTAACGGGTCCACAAGCTCAGGCTCAAACTGTGCAGGAGTTCAACAGCGCCTACCAGTGGTTGAGCAAAATCACACAATCTCGCTTAAATGCAGGCGAAGGCAGAAGCTTCCCCATCACGGAGCTTTACTGCGGAGGTAGGCTGTTAAAACAACCTCGGCCATTTTAAGTTTGATTGCAGTATGAAGTAGACACATATTTCCTTCGCGAGTGCATGAAATAAATGTACGACCTTCGCGGGACTTGTCACATCCGCCGCCTGAAGAAGGTGAGCGGATCCAGCCTCAGTGCTGAAGAAAAGTTTCCAGTTGTTTGGTCTCCGATGCAGCGAGACCAGAAACAGGAAAGTCAAGACAGTTCCTTAGAAGGCGACAGAAACGCCCGCATCAAGACCCCGAAGCAAAACCGTAGCCGCAGCAATTGCGAAGACCAAGCATCAAACATCTCGAATTACAACGAGAGGATATTAGAAAACTGCTGCAGCAGGCGTAAGCCTAATTTGGCATGTTTTGATTATTCCATATCAACTTAACGTGTACTTTGTTGTATTGCGCGCTGTCAGTGTATTCACATTCTTATATTTTCTAGCCTATGTCGCGCCTGGAACTTTAAAACCTTTCTTTTGAGTGTGATTAATCTTTTAAATTGTACACGTGATGAAATATCCTGCTCTTGTGTGGAGTGTGGATTGTGTCTATGCTCCTCCTAATTTCTTTTTTCTATTTCCTATTCTCAGTTTTTACAGAAAACAAAAGGATTCTGCGTACTAGAGCTCAACAATATTCTGCAGAGGAAAGAAGAAATGTCCCAAATGGAGATTGAAGCAAAACAAGACTAGGCCAATTTCTAGATTATACAAAGGCGCTAAAATCCTTGGAGCTCAGAAAAAATGTTGTTATCACTTTTAAAATCTAAAGCCACACTTTTGTAGTCCTTGTAAATAGAAGCAGTTTCAGTGCCAGGGAGCTTATACTCACGCGGTTCGTGTTTCAGGGATCAGGAATTACTAGAGAAGAGGCTCAAATTAGAAAAAAAGGAAAAAGCTCTTCAAAGGTAAGCACCGTCATGTTAGTGTGCACAATTATTCCTGCACGTCCCGAAAGCGAAGATGCTGCTTCACATACTATTATTTATAACCATCTCCGTTACAGAAAAATCGGTGAAGTTGAAGACATGAAAGAAATTGAAGAGATGCAGCGGAGAGAAGACGACGAGCGCAAAACGCGTGAGGAAGAGGACAGACAACGTCGTCTGGACTCTGAACGGTTATCCTTTGAGAATGAGAGATTGATGTCCAAAAAAAAGGAAAAGAAGAAGTTATTACGGGAAAACAGGGACGAAAAGGAAAAGTAGTAAGTTTCTTGTGCCCAACCGTGAGACTGATTTCTTAATAGTCTCCAATCTGAGGAAACCCAAGACACAGCAACAGCGCCTGACCCTCTGAGTTTTTCCTTTGTATGTTTGTTTTTGTCCAGTGAAACGAATAGAGTCCGCATGGAGGAGGAGATACAGAGGCTTACTGACTGCATTCAAGAAAAGCACAATCAAGTGAAAGCAAATCTGGAGATGGGAAATAAAACACAGGTCTCCAGAAGAATCTGATTAAGCGTCCGAATATAGTAAGAGACTGCGTAGATCTCTGTGAGCGTTCGAGCTCATCCTTTTCTGTCTGTCTCACCAGAAACGGGCAGAGAACGAAAAGTTGTGTGAGGAGCTCGGGAAGGTCACGGAGAGCTATGACTCGCAGGATTTCGGTCCTGCTTATCCATTAATGACGATGTGCCACTTCGAGGACTGTATTTCTTTCTTTCTTGATTTGATGGAAGACGTATCTCCTGAGGACCTCTGCAAATTACAAGAGCAGATTTGCAAACAAAATAAAGCCAGGTAAAATAAATGCATAGCTACAAGCTGACGGGTGATCATCAGCAGTTCAGTACAGGATTGAGTGGCTCTTTAAAACCTATTTCTTTTTCTCTTTCACAGGGAGCAGAAAGAGGAACGCCTCAGATGTGAAGCTTTATTTGAAGAACGGAGGCAGAGAAGACTGGAGAGATCACTTTCTCCACCGCTGAGAGTAGTAAGTGGTGCACAGAACCAGCAATACATGTCCAGTACTTTCGCTTTGCTTATTAAATATTGTAACGTGAATCGGTAGCGTGAGTTAAATCTCGTCTATATTGCAGCCTGGAAAAAAGCTGATGCCACGTACCCAGCCTTCGAACAACATAAGAAAGAAACCGAAACCAGTGGAAACCAAGAAGATGAACGAAGATTTATACGCTTACTTTCTGGAATAATACATTTATAGTAGTAGATAGAAGAGTAGATAGAAGAGTAGATATTACAATATTACAGAAAAAAATAGAAATTTTAGATATTACAGAAAAAAACAAAAAAAGTAGAAATATTAGATATTACAGAAAAAAACAAAAAAGTAGAAAACTTACATATTAGAGAAAAAACAAAAAGTAGAAAACTTAGATATTAAAGAAAAAAACAAAAAACTTAGTAGAAAACTTAGATATTAAAGAAAAAAACAAAAATAGAAAACTTAGATATTAAAGAAAAAAACAAAAAAGTAGAAAACTTAGATATTACAGAAAAAAAACAAAAAGTAGAAAACTTAGATATTAAAGAAAAAATTAGAAAAAAGTAGAAAACTTAGATATTACAGAAAAAAACAAAAAAGTAGAAAACTTAGATATTAAAGAAAAAAACAAAAAAAGTAGAAAACTTAGATATTACAGAAAAAAAACAAAAAGTAGAAAACTTAGATATTAAAGAAAAAAAAAAAAAACTTAGATATTAAAAAAACAAAAAAAGTAGAGTAAAAAACTTAGATATTAAAGAAAAAAAAAAAGTAGAAAACTTGGATATTAAAGAAAAAAAAGTAGAAAAAAAAGAAAACTTAGATATTAAAGAAAAAAAAAAAAGTAGAAAACTTAGATATTAAATAAAAAAAAAACAAAAAAAGTAGAAAACTTAGATATTAAAGAAAAAAATAAAAAGTAGAAAACTTAGATATTAAAGAAAAAAACAAAAAAAAGTAGAAAACTTAGATATTAAAAAAACAAAAAAAATAGAAAACTTAGATATTAAAGAAAAAACAAAAGTAGAAAACTTGATATTAAAGAAAAAACAAAAAAGTAGAAAACTTAGATATTAAAGAAAAAAACAAAAAGTAGAAAACTTAGATATTAAAGAAAAAAACAAAAAAGTAGAAAACTTAGATATTAAAGAAAAAAAGTAGAAAACTTAGATAAAAAAAAAATTAAAAAAAAAAAAAGAAAAATTAGAAAAAGTAGAAACTTAGATATTAAAGAAAAAACTAAAAAGTAGAAATCTTAGATATTAAAGAAAAAAACAAAAAGTAGAAAACTTAGATATTAAAGAAAAAAACAAAAGTAGAAAACTTAGATATTAGAGAAAAAAAACCAAAAAAGTAGAAAACTTAGATATTACAGAAAAAAACAAAAAAAGTAGAAAACTTAGATATTAAAGAAAAAAAAAAAAAAAGGAGAAAACTTAGATATTAAAGAAAAAACAAAAAAGTAGAAATCTTAGATATTAGAGAAAAAACACAAAAAAGTAGAAATATTAGATATTAAAGAAAAAAACAAAAAACAGTAGAAAACTTAGATATTAAAGAAAAAAACTAAAAAAAAGTAGAAAACAGATATTAGAGAAAAAAGTCGAAATCTTAGATATTAGACAAAAAACACAAAAAGTAGAAATATTAGATATTACAGAAAAAAAACGAAAAAAGTAGAAACATTAGATATTACAGAAAAAAAACGAAAAAAGTAGAAATATTAGACATTAGTAGATAGATATTAGAGGAAAAAAAGTAGAAATCTTAGATATTAGAGAAAAAAAAAACAAAAAAAAGTAGAAATCTGTTGTGGAAATTCTTATTTTGTCAAAGTAATAAACTAAGTGTGAAGGCCGAGATTGAAGAGCCGAACAAAGTTGTCTTTGCCTTGATTTTATTTCTCTGCAGAGAAGTGGTCTGGGTCTGTGAGCAAAGAGACAAGGGTGAGGCACTGAGCAGAGTTTTTCTAGTCAAAAGTAGACATTTCAAGGTGACAAAAATCCTGATGCATCATATTTACAATTTGTTTTATTAATAAACCCAATGTATTTTAATACATATTATATATTTCTTTTTTCCTCCCTAAATCACGATACGCTACAACAAAATCTAACCACACACACAAAAGAACCACCTTGTTTTACAATTGTTTTAATGCTTCAGAGCATATTTTGAGAATAACAAAAACTGCAAAAAAAAAAAGAAGTGCTAAACATTAGCTATAGTGCTACAGATATGTTTCCTCAAGAGAAAATGTTGTTAACAGCACTGCTTATATTACACTAACATACAGAGTGACAGGAAAAAATGAGTTTCAACTGAGAATGGTTGGTTGGCAGGAAATAATAAAATCAACAACATCTACTGAAAATCAACAAAATAAAATTGAGCGTGTTTGCACCACACTTTTCTGTGTAGGCTTTATTTTAGTAACACAGCTGTATAAAACAAACCTTCTACATAAAATAACTGGTCACAAAGACCAACTACGTTCAGCTGGCTTTGAAGGAGGAAATATCTGTTAACAAATCACTGAAGCATCTTCATTTTCAACGCTTGGGCTTGGAGACAGTTTGGTGGTATCCAGTTCCGTCACGATTTTCTGAAACACTTTTAAGGTCTTTTGGGTAATTCAGGTGCATATGAGTCCAAAAAGCGTCATGCACCCAAGTGTGACATTTTTTTAAGTTTACACCAACATCTGTTGGCTCATCTCTGCCCGAATAACATAGATGCCCGTGGTTGTCTGTGCTTCACAGCATTAAACTGGAACGGAACCGAAACAGTTATGCAATCTGCAAAAAATGAGACAAATCCAAAAATGTATTTTTATTGTAAAGGATGCATTAAAAACTTAATTAAGAAAAAGCCCTTAAATTCAGTTTTTCTGTTTTAATGTTTGAGATTATGGCAGTAACCAACCCTCAGTTTTCATGTCCACCTTGTGGGACGCTGAACTTGATTGGACTGTGTTGAACTTGAGCGGAAAGGGTTGTTGATCTGCAGAGAGAGTACTTGAAGGCTCCTGATTGTTCTTGCTGACCTTGACCTGGATCGAAGACGTTAGCAGAGGACAAGTTCTCAAGACCGTCCTGTTCCTCTTTCTCTCGGGCCCCACATAAACACTCTCCATCCTTCTCCTGTTTCTCTCCAGTGCCTCGTATCTTTCACTAACACTGACGGCCTGATGCTGATGAATATTGTGCCCAGTTTAGGAGGAAATCTCTTTCAGGATTGTTTTCTACATTGCTGTTAAATGTAATTATATTAGTTTGATCAGTTCGTTCTCTTATATATATAATTCAGTCGTGTTACATACATTACATACGACTGAATTCTAATGAATAGCGATTAAGTGTGTAGACACCGGGCCGGCCCAGTCAAGAGATATTTGAAAATGTTTTACTATGCTGAAAATATTTATGATTTAAAGTGAAACAGCGCCTCCGTCTGGTCAAGAAACACAGACGCTGCACACGAACAGAAATATCACGTGTCTTCCAGAGAGAGGCGACATGGTAGCAATCATGACATACAGCAGCGTCCCTGATGTTAACAAACACTCTCTTTAATTAAACAGGTTCCACATCTAGAAAAAGCAAGACAACGCCATTATCTGGAGTTGATGAGAGCGAAACGATTTCATGATCACTGACTACTTAATCGTATCGTTCATCTCTAAATGGTGCAGAAACGAGCGCAAAAAGTCTGGGTCTCTCTGTGTCGCTCAGGCTGAGCTGCAGTGTCTATTCTCAGGAGCGATCCCACTACTGATCGACACGGGGGCTTTGACCTGCTCCGTCTCCGACCTGGGCCGGTTCACCCCTCCTTAGACGACCTGGCGGTCCCGAGCTCCCCCAGGTGCGCGATTCGAGGAGTGGCCCACGTTTTGTATTTTCAGTCAAGGACACGCCCAAAATATGAACGCACAAACATGCGCCACCCAGCGGAATTACATTTCATACGAAACCGAATGAATCGTAATACCGGCGAGCGCGATGGCGGCAGCTGGACTTCAGAAACAAACGTGGGACGTCATACACTGCCTCTTACAAGATGAGCTCAGTTTTGACATGGTGGAGGCTGACGGCCCTGAAGATGGTAAGCGTGCGTCGTTTATCTCTGAGCGTTAGTCGCGTCATTCTATGAAAACGCCCCTCGAGAACATACGTGTAAACAATGACTTGCTAACACCTTACGAGTAATTAGCTGACTCATTGGGTTAGCTAACATTATTTTCGAAACACACGTTTCAGATGAACCGTAACTAAAAATAAAATCCACACGAGGCATACATCAACCTATTAATGATAAAATGTTTCTATACCAGTACATTAACGTTGCATTATAGCTTTTGCGACATAAATGTACGCTACTTGACATCATTTACAAGCTGTTTTTAATGATGTTGCTCAATTGAAACCCCGGTCTAGCGATTACTTTATTAAAATGAGTTTAAAAACCTAGTGTTAAGACGACATGTTCCTCTCTTGTGTATGTTTTGCCTTGTATTTTGTAAAAACGCGCACGTGCACAATAACCCTGTCTTCGAGAAGTTAACTCAAACTACTTTTTACGCAGAGAACTCATTTGACCCTGTAAAAATAGCCTCAAAGCTCAGGGAACTGGGAGACGATTATGATGAGAAAGTGATCCAGCCATTAATGAAAAATGTACAGAAAGCTGCAGCCGATCAGGTGAGTCCCCGACTCTTCATTTTCAGACATAAATGTGAACATAATAATATTTTAGCAGTG
Source organism: Puntigrus tetrazona (assembly GCF_018831695.1). Classification (NCBI taxonomy): domain Eukaryota; kingdom Metazoa; phylum Chordata; class Actinopteri; order Cypriniformes; family Cyprinidae; genus Puntigrus; species Puntigrus tetrazona. The sequence continues at coordinate 15,174,567 of NC_056709.1, read as the reverse complement.
TCCATTTGTTGCTGGTCCACTCTGTATAATCCACTGTAAAGCAGTGCTGTTGAATTCTTCCAGTTTCCTTTTCTTCTCTGAAAGCAGTAAAAGTGAAACTTCTCGAGCAGTCTCAATATTTCCTCTTGTGTTAATTGCTCAGCAACCACGTGTTTGACCACGGCTGCATCCTTTTTAGGTGGTGACTGCCTTCAGCGACGGTGTGGACAGCTTGTGTAATATGTGGGTCGTGGAAAGAGCTGAAGTGGCCTCAGAGAAGCAGCTTCTCAAGGCCGCCATCACACTGGGACTCTTCATGAAGAGAAACTGCCCTGACATGACGAATGTGGTTGAGGACGCTATGACGGGATTCGTCAACAACCGTCTAACAAACTGGATTGCAGAGCAAGGAGGCTGGGTGAGGATTCTTTCATCAGATTTGCATTAACTAGTCCCTTTTTTTTTTTTTTTTTTTTTTTTTTTTAACGAAGACACAGAGACTTGGGTGTGTTTTCGGCAGGACTGGCGGCTTTCTATTTAATAAGTTTCCTGTTGGTTGGTGTGGTGAATTAATACGAATTATTCATGGTAAAGCATATCCAGTTAATGGAAAGTATGAAACGTACACAATTTAACAGCTTTTAGAAGTTCAACAAAAATAAAATCTTCAAATTCCATTTCAACGCTGATTCCAAAAGCAAACGTGACCCCTTTGACCTCTGAATGATCAAATTTATAACTCCTAAACAAACACCACCTCGACTTTATTAAGACTCAAATATTATTTCAAAAGCTAAAACGGTGACATTCTTAATATTAGTTCCGTTAATATCGTTAAAACAACAACAAGGACTCACTGAAAGGAAATAGAGAAGTTTTTTAACTACATTTTTGGTCTTGTCATTTGTTTTAATGATATTGCATGTTGATATAGTCACAGTTAATGTGTAATGATGTCATGGTCATCTAGTCTTCATCTAGTTTCGTCATCAACAAAAAGTTCATCAACAAATATATTTATCTCTGCTTTTAATTCATGTTGTAATGTATAACTGATAATCCCACCCCTGTCCAGTTGGTGGCGAGAGCGTTCCAGTGTTGTTTCTAATACCAGTTCAAATTTGTAATATGAAGATTTCCTTTTTGCTATTGTTAAAAACACAACCTAATGTCTAATGTTTTTTTTTGTTTGTTTGTTTTTTTCCAGCTCTCTGTCTCTAAGAACAGCATGTCTTGAGATTGGAGCTTACCGTCTCGTTCTCAGAGACCTTCAATCATTCTGCAGTTTTGATTCGTAACGCAGAATGAATTTTAAATGTCAATCAGATGTCAAGGTGCTCTTTTCAATCACAACCAGCAAATGTTTACATTTTTATTCTAATACAGATATTTGCGTTTAAACTAAAGCAGGAGCTCTCAGCCAACAGTGCTTTTTTTTTTTTTTTTTTTTTTTTTTTTTAAATGATTCACAAAACTTATTTTATAAATGTGTTGGTCTGATAGGCACATGGATGTTGTAGTAAACGTTAGTGAAATGCTAAGACTTTTCTATCACTATCAGATCAACATCAATAAACATCAAGTCCACATGTTGAGACATTTTTTTTTGTGGTTTATGGTTTTATTACAACCTAGCAACAAAAAGGAATTAACATCATTGCTCACTAATAATGACTGGGCCACTTTAAAATTAATTAAACGCAAGCGTGCTTATGTTTTACTAAAAAATGATTTGATATGCCTCACTTTTAGTAACGAGCTCTTTATTTGTTGGGAAAATACAGTGTTTGCATTGTTTGGGCCAAATAAAACCATTGCTTCTGAAGGCTTTATTATCAGGAAACAAAATCACAAATAGTGTGTCTCATGAGCTTTGGTAACATCTGATACCTCTCTCTTAACAGTTCGAGCAGCATGCTAACACAGGTTAAAGCGGAAGTATTAGATTAAGTCGCTCGACTAATCTATGCAGATAATTGCAGTTTGAGTGTCATTTGAACTAGATATGAAATTAATGAATCCGAAGGGATTATGCCCTTGAACTTAAACTAGTTAAATGCTCCAGTTGGCACCCAATAAAAGAGAAACGGAGGCTGGCTGAATACCAAAGATGAAGCGGAAACAAAAGTCAACCCGTGAGCTTTGATCTTACCTCAGGATCTGCCCAGGAAGTTTGAGAATACTTGTTTCACAGGAACCTCCGCACAAGAATTATGCGAATTGATTGACCGGCCTGAAAAGGTCGAACCATTTATCAGCGCTAAATCAAAGGACACTTCATTCACTGACACCCATTTCAAGGATACGGAGCCAAAAGCAGGGTCCATTCAGAGGAAATCAACATTTCGGCCATTATTCAGCTCTTATACACTTGAAGAAATGAGCAATTTCAGTGAAAGCTCTGAAAGTCCTTGCCTTATTAGAGGCCTGAACGCTTAAAGAGATCCAACTGCATCCGTTTGTTTTTACGCTTTTTAAGAAGCCACACACGCATTAGACCTCTGGCAGTATCGGTCAATTTAGTTTTATTCATGTTTTCTTCCTCGCTATCTTTTCATATCTTTTTTCAGGCCTCCGGTTTTGAGCAATCTAAATATTAAATGCTAACCGCCTACAATTTTTTTTATTTCGCCATCATGCAGTGAAATCAAAGGCCGCATTTCTTATTTCCCCACACGAATGGGATATTCTCACCAAAACAAATATGAGAGCCCATCAAGTCAATTTTCTGTTAAACACGTATTAATAAGGTGAACTATAACGTTTAGACTGAAACGTCTACAAAAACAGTATAACAAAAAAAAGTCATAAGCAAAATTGCTGCTATTGGACTAATAGGATTGGGAAAATATTTGCTTAAAGGAATAGTTCACCCAAAAAACCCCCCAAAGATCTGTACATGTATTTCCTTTTGATGAACAAAGACATTTTAATGAATGTACTAGCGGTTTTGCATGAAAGTCAATGGGGTCCATAACATCTCTGAACTCTTTCGCTCAATGAACATTTTTAAACACGACACAAGGGTGTGTTAATGACGAAATAATTTTAAACACTATCCCTTTAAGACAACGTAGGCCTAGCTGCCTCCATTTGAGCTCGTCATAAAAAGCAGCAAGTGACAAATAACTCCATACTTTTCAAAACATGAATTCGCTGGCATATAAAAATGACCTCGCACTCTCAAATGAGATCACGCTCTCAATGTCCCTTTTTCAAAATCCTCAGACGCGTTTATTCTCCTGACTAAAGACGAGTGTAGATTAGTGTACTCATAAGTGCTGATATTTACGAGTCTGCGGTTTTGCATTCATTATACAAAGCCCTTTATGTGATTGCCGCATTCGAATGAACCACAGCACAAAAAAAAAAAAAAATCATATAACTGAATAAAGATTTTCCCACAGATGCGAATGCCTGTGTGGCTATTCCTTTAAAACAGGCCATTTTCATTTATTTAATGGTCCCACCCTAACGATGCAATTCGTTCTATGCACCATTGACTGGGTTTGAGGAAACGTTGCCAGTAATGTTCGATCGTCTCCATTTCTGCAGCAAACACATTCTCACGACTGACAGCATCCATGCATCTATACGGTCATACTTCAACAAGCGCTTCTCATGGAGGAGACCTGGTTAGCGTAGCTTCAGATGTCGTTGTCCCGCAGTCTTCTCTCTTTGCTGTCTATGCGAAAGCTGGGCCGATCGCCCAGTCGAGGATCCTCCGTGCAACACACATACTGTTTCCAGATCTTAACGAAAGCATTACGGAATTTCTTAATGCGGAATGCATAAACGATGGGATTGACGGCGGAGTTGCCATGACTGAGCAAGATAGCCACGTAAAGAAGGCACATTGAATTCTCACAACTAGGGCAGAAGAGAGTGATGCAATTCAGGATATGCAACGGCAACCAGCTGACTGCAAACAAGAAGAGCACCAGCGCCAGAGATTTCGCCAGCTTGAGTTCCTTCCCGTAATATCGAGTGGGGTCGGTCTGGTTGGCGGTAACCTTCTTGTTGAGCTGCTTGTGGATCATGTAGAAGATCTCAGCGTAGATGAGCAACATGAGGACGAGCGGCGGCAGCACCCACCCGAAGAAGTTGAAGTAGACCATGTACTCCATACTGATGACGTTCTCGAACTCGCAGGTTACGAGAAGGTCAGCACCCAAGGTGCCGTTGGTCTGGCGTAGCTTCTCCAGATTGTTCCAGCCCAACATGGGCGTCAGGCCGACTACGATGGCCACCATCCAGCACACCATCACTGCGGTGCCAGCACGCTTTGGTGTCACCACTCTTTTATAGCTGTGGGGGGAAAAAAAAAAAACGACATTTTTAAACCTCTCAGAGACAATGTGCCAGTCTACTTTTTCCCACAGGGATTTTAGAAAAGGAGTTATGAGCAATGGACTAAACCAACCAGCTACGAGGTGGATTACATAAACTAATTTGACACAAAAAAGTATAAGCATTTGAGAGAATAGTTTTCATAAACTGACACAATTACGTAGTTTGCACTACTTCATATAGCGAGATTTTTTTTTTTTTAAGTATAATGGATAATGACATTTTTCACCATTATGGGCAATAAAATGTCCATATTTTGGTTTTGGAAGTCCGCATCAACAGGTTAACGTGCAAGGTCAAAAAACACTACTTGTTTTATAATATGCATTTAATTTTACCATATGTTTCTCTCAACGACTCCTAAATGATTTGCTCAATGATTCATTTCCCAAACCCTCTCCTTTGCATTATGCTTATATGTGGTAAATGGTTGATTGGTTTTCATTTCATCACGTCTGTCATGTCTGATAATGCGTGTACTACTTTGTGTACAGCACTGCCGGGCAAACCACTATTTTTAACACTAGAAAAGCTGGTTGCAAAGAATAAATTAGCATTTTCATTCATACCAACTCAAAAAGACCAACAAGCGGGTGGGAAATATGCTAGGCTTGGAATTTGTTTAAAAAATGACTTGTTTCATCCATGTCTTTGAGAGACAATAACTTTATACACAATGAGCTTTCAAGATGTTTTCATTCGCTTAGAGCTGTGTTGCTAGCTGCATGAAAGGTCATTTTCAAAAATCCATAACAGGGTCACTTTAGGGTCACAAAAAAAGGAATAAGCCAAAATTATGCAGGCTCATTGCTTTAACAAAAACCAACACCCTTGCAGTTCACAGTAGGTCTGTCTTTGAAGGTTTCCAAGTTATTGATTAAAATCAGTTCCTTAAAGGAGAACCTGGATGAACTTGAGCACAGTGTAAAGAGGAAGCTTTGTAAAGGATGAACCACGAAAATAACTAATATTAGGCCTATTTCTAAAAAAGTAAACATAAGTGACATTTCTTCAAAATCTATTTCAGAAGTGCGGTTTATCTGGAAGAAGTCATTGAAATCCCCGTTATAAATATGGAAATCATAATTAAAAAGCGCCGAGTTGAGCCACCACACAAACTCTGCTGAGAAAGATTACATTTTGATTTAGTCACAATCCCTTCTCTGTGAAGAGCAGAAGGTCTTTTCAGACAGAATAAATGAAGCTAGTGAGGCATGCCATCCACTCAGCTGGCAAATTGGCACTAGTTGCTTGTTTGACAAACTATGCACTTGTCCGGTGTAATTATCTCAGACTTGTATGTTATAATCCTATTTAATTATTAAAATTAAGGGAAAGCATGTCATTTTAGCTGCGCTTATACGCAATCAGAAGTAGCTAATGCTGCAAAACTTTGTTTCTGGAAAATTGTTTGGACTCGTAACTCTGTAACTCCAGCTTAACATTCAAAAGGTGGCCACGGACAGGACAGGAAATTAAAAACTGAGTCATGGTTTGAAGGTGACTTTAAAAATGGATTCCATAACACAGGAATAAACTGAGAAACACTACAGCCCACGGCAAACCATCACTTGGATGGTCTGAAAGCAGAAAAGCATTTCTCATTGTCACACAGAGTCATAGTTTTCATGTGACTAGTACGAATACTTGCTAATTAAAGAACATGCATAATTGTTTTCCTTGTTCGAGTAGGCTTAAGTTTGCCATAAAGGGATAGTTTATGCAAAAATTATCTCACCCTCATGTTGTTCCGATCAGCATGACTTTCATGAAATGAAACGCTAGAATATAATGACAATGAATGGTAACAGAAGATGTCAGCATTGAAATAAAAAAGCACATTAAATGTTAATGTGTTCTATATTTTAGGGTTTCTTGGAATCAGGGCAAAAACTATTTCTAATTTATGAACAACACATTTACTGAACTCGGAAACATACACTGCATTTTTACACTTGCATCATATAAAGTTATGAAAAAAGTTAAGAGTAGCAGACATTTTCGAATCAGAATCGGATCTTTTAAACGATTCGCTTGATTCAATTTTAAACGATGCGTTTACGATTCGACTCAATAATTCGGGCACAGAGTAAAAGATACTCAAGAGTACGATAGCTAAGACTAAAATTTTGGTCTGTTACATAAATTTCATGACACTTTTGTTGCGAGTTTTTCAGACTTAACATGACAACATTAAATTAGACTTGCATCAACATACTTTAAAAGTCATTTGTGTTCCACGGAATATAAAATACCCCATCCATGTTTGGGAACACATAAGGGTGAGCAAATTACCATTTTGATTTAATTTTGGGGCAAAAAAGCCTTTCGTCTCCACATAGATGACACGAAACAATCATGCATTCAGAAAAAGAAAACAGAATATGATCTGAAAATCCTAGTGAGATGAACGAGCAACCCACATCTTATTACCTCATTGGTATCTTGACCCTCAGATAGCGGTCAATAGCAATAGCCAGGAGGGCGAGTATTGAACTTTGCGTTAGCACCAGTACAGTGCACGCAACGAGCAGACAGCTGTAAAAATGAGTCTTCAGCCCGATGCTTATGGTTATGGCCAGAGGAATGACAAGTGCCCCGACGGCAATGTCCGCCAGAGCAAGGCTGACGATGAAATAAATGGTCGTGTCTCGCAGAGATCGGTTGATTCTCACAGCCCAGACCACCATCACATTCCCAATGACGGAGGAAAGGGCGATGAGGACCTCCATCCCGATGTAGAGACCCAGGACACCAGGCATCCTTGCGAGGAGCGCACGTGCTAATGCCGAACAGGATAAAAGATTCCCCAGATTATTATAAGTCTGCCGGTACGTCCAAAACTGTCGTTTTTCTCTGGTTTACATGTCGGTGCCAAAGTTACATGGCGCAGGATGAAATCACAAGTTGCGTTTACTCTCCGAAATGCGTCCGCGACATCACGGTCGTCCTCCTCATCGCGTCCGGGTGTGCAGTCCGGCTTCACAGTGAGTTGGTATGAGTCACTTCAGACCGTCCAGCACCACATTTCCCGCACATCACATCACACGCACTCACAGTTCATCAAAGCGAATCTAAGCGTGACTTAACACCTGTGCGCCAGAGTGTCCACACGCCTCTGTCATACGTTTCGGAATTATGCCAGTACATGTGCCGATCGGTCTTGCGCGGTCTGACGGTCACCTTAACTTTGAATCAGCGCGATAACGCGCACACTGGCTCCACGGACAGCCTCCTCGTGCACGCCAGCGCGAGCGACGCGAGTTTCACCAATCAGACGCCACGAGAGAGCGACAGGCGCGCGCAACAGCACCTGATCAACCTAATGAGTTGCAGTTCAAGTTGTTATTTACCTCTGTTATATATTCATTTATTTAGGCTGCGTCTTAGATAAGTTGCTAAATAAGATGCTGGATGCTAAATGTATGAAAATAGCCTACGCCTAAAATGATCAACAAAGTGTCCGGGCGACGTACTGTCTAATATGAAGTATTATGTTTTTTTTTATTTTTGCCGGAGTGCCACGGGAGGCAGTCATGGCAAATGAGGTGCTTTACAAGAAAAGCAACCACATATCTATCTATCTATCTATCTATCTATCTATCTATCTATCTATCTATCTATCTATCTATCTATCTATCTATCTATCTATCTATCTATCTATCTACTAATAACAATAAAAAACACAATTGAATAAAATGTGATTATTTAAGTAAATAAGTAAATCAAAGTAGTATAGTACAGTTGTATAGTCTTGTAAAATGGATTTGTCTTTGTTTAGGTTTTTACAACTTAAATTCTGGCATTTATTTTGCTTGTGATCGGGCGATTTATGATATTAGCATGCACAATGTAAGCATGCATTTATACTGTTTTTTTCAAAGTTAAAAATTCATGACTTTGCTACATGTGCACATGCACACTTCTGCTTACGTGAATGCTTTTTAGGCTAATAATACTGCTCACATTGCCTTGCGCAATGCAAACAGAAGAGCTGGTTCTCTTTCAGCTTTATTATAAAGAAGAATAATGGTGACAAACATGAGGAAGCTGTCTCAGCAGTTTTGAACTTTAAGTAATATTGATTCTCGTGGTAAATCATTTAGCTAGATACTAATGCGTGCATAAAAACACAAACAGAGGAAGGTATCAGTGGTATCAAGAAAATATTTGGGTGTGGTAATAGTTCTTAGGAATTATTGTACCGCTCCCTTAAATTATAACCTACAAAAGATACACTTTTTCATAGCTCAGATGTGATTGAGAACTTAAAATTGCACAAAAATAAGACTAAACCTATACTTAAAATTAAGAATATATATATATATATATATATATATATATATATATATATATATATATATATATATATATATATATATATAGCATAAATAGTTATTACTTAAAAAAATTTATTGGTTTTCAGTGCATATTAATATTCTATATTCATATATTTTTAGCAATTATTATAAATGACTGAGTTATGTCTGGGCTACACAACAGATAGATAGATAGATAGATAGATAGATAGATAGATAGATAGATAGATAGATAGATAGATAGATAGATAGATAGATAGATAGATATGTGCTTACAGGGAAGACTCTTTAGAGCCAGTGAAAAAAGGGAAGGGAAAAAGAAAACCATTCTCCTTTGCGCAGGTAGAAAAGAACGTTAGCTCAGAGTAGAGATAATGGAGACAATGGCATAGAGAAAAATCAATCTGAAAATTTCTGGTTGTGTGTGTTCTGTATAAAGGGCATGAAAATACCAGTCATTCTTCATGTCTTTTCTCCTTCCATCTACAAAAAAGAGAAAGAAAGGCAGAATGACGTCTACGACCGCCACACACTTCTAGATTTCATGAATGTTGAGTAGAATTGATTATATGAGCCAATCGCTTTTCATGGATGACAGGAGCTTCTGGCTGTTGTCCACGCAGTGGTCTTTCAATAAAGCCCTCCTGAAAAGCCTCTATCACATACAAACAGCCCGGTGCGTGCTGCAGTTCTTATTGTGACCACAGAAAATCAGATGTTTCGAGCCAGATTCCCCTTTGAGCAGTCATGCTAAGCAGGGTTGCCATCAGCGGGGTACAAATGAGGCACAGCGGGGCTGCTTATAAACAAGACACACATCATGAATTTACAACAGGATGTTTTCTTGCCATTCATTACTGTGCCTGTAACCCCATATGGCAACGTGTTTAGGTTTTCCAGCTGAAACATATTGTAAATAAATTCTATATATATGTCTTAAAACATTATAAATAATATATAGAGCAAACTATATTTCAAAATATATTTCGGGGAAAGAAGTAGTCTAGGCTAAATGCAAATGCGGATGGAATATCAAAACTAGATTTCAATATTAATATTCTTACATAGTATGTTTTTACATTGAAAAGTAAGGCCCTTGCTGATTTTTATTCATATAATATTTTTAAATATAATAATATTTTTAAATATTTTTTCATAAATACAAGTGAGGATCAAGAGCAATGCAGATTTAATCAGAAAGGATTTTATACGCTTATTGGTTCCTTCCTCAATCAAAACGAAATTGTATTAAGTTGCTGAGAAGAGGAACAGAGATTCATTTTAAGACTCTCCTGGGCAGCAAGTCAACAGCCATTTGCCAGACAAAATTTAAGAAGGGTTCATCTTTGAAAAGTGTAGACGAGGGGCTCACAATTGTTCTTGTGCATGCCTCAATATGCCATGAATGTCAGAGGAGCTTTGGTCTTATGGGAGAATAAAAACCACGGAGAAGGCAGGTATTGGTTTTGTGTTTGCCCGACGTCATTCAGTGTTTTTCTAGAGTGCTACATTTCATGTGCGCGGTGTCCATAGGCGGTGCGCAATTTGAGCTTGTTCCAGGAATTTTCAGGTCGTTTTTTTCCAAATGGACTGCAGTAATGGCCTGTAATAAGCAGAGGCGCATATATTAAGTGGAATGGAATATCGAATTAATTGGAGCCTTAAAGGCACAGCAGCTAAAGGAAATGGCCATCGAAAATAAAGAGTGAGATAAAAGCTATAAAATCTCAATAGAGGAAGGAAAAAAAAAAAAGTAGAGTGTAAAGTTCACGTGGTGAAATTTTGATGGCTTTTGCTGAACACCATAATTATCCAGGTGTTTTTTTATTCAGCACCCACCAATTTAATGCCAGTAAATTATGTCAAATTATGTTGTTTTTTTTTTTTTTTTTTTTAACAAAGAAAGCTCTTATCAGTCCACTGCACATAAAAGGCTATAAATCACCCTTTGGAGTCTAAAGAGGTTTAAAATACAGAACTTGGAGAAAAGAACACAAACAACTTTTTCTTTTATCAAGCTGTTTTTTTTTCACCAATATATGAACACTCAGATGACACATAATGTTGCGCATGTATGTCTGTAAGTCCAGTGTGTAAGTCCAGCTTCCGGTGAAGTAGGACACTGGACTTTGATCTTCAACTTATAATTGCTTGGAATATCTTAGTATTACTGTAAGATATGTATGAGTCATACCTAGTGCGTGCCAGTTCTCCAAGTGGAGTTACACTTAGAATGTAAAAGTAAAGGTTTCTCCAAATGAACGTGAATGTACCTAAAGGCATAGTTAGCCTAAAAATCAGCATCCAGCACTAAAATAACAAAAATAAATAAATGAATGGAATTACAGATTCACAGTGTGTCTCAAATAAAAAGTTTCACATAAACATCTGAGTAAGTCTGCCGGTTTTGTTCTGACCAACCGTACGAAAATGTTTAAAATCATGCTACTGAAAAGAAAAGAAATTGTTCTTTTAAGCCGTTCTTTAACCTGTTCTCTTTGAAACAATATTTCGTAAGTACAGTTGGTTTTGGATCATTTGTATAAAATTGTTTTTTTTTTTAAATACGTAATGCAGCTTTAAAAGATCCAAATTAGAAAATCTGTCTATTTCTTTCATAATCAAAAAAGGCTGAATATAATAATAATATAATAAAGATTTACAGCACATAGCAAATAACAATTTTGTTGAGTTTCTCAGACAAAGTTATCATGCTTTAGAAATGTATAATATAATATATTTATAATATAATTTATTTTATCTTAAAATTAGTTTTAGACAGCTGAAAAACCTGAAAGGCACTGTTTTTGAACTTGTGTCTTTGCTTTATTTTATTTATTTTATGCTATTTCTTGTAATTTGGTTATCGGTAGAAAATATTTTTAGCACTGAGTCCATAGTAGCAGCCAGAATTGTTTTACCAATTGTTTATTATAATTATTTTAATTATTAAAAAAAGTGTCGTAATGTCCCCAAAAAAAATCATATTTATTTTCATGTTATATATTTTGGTTTGCTTTTGTCAGTTAATTATAAAACATATAGTTGTTTAAAATAAGTATATAATATTATAAATCGACTGATATTGAATTGTAATCGTACTGAATTAAAAATTTTTAAAAATCTGCAAATATCATATCGCTGGGTTTGAGAATCAATATTGTGTGGAATTACAGGTGTGTTACATTAAAAAATACTGCACATTTCTTTAGCCACCTTACGTTCATATGGAAAATTTGTTTTCTGTTAAATAAAAACCAGAGCACCTAATTATGTTGTGTTTTAGGGTTTATGTAAATAACAAAATTTGTTTTCTTTAAATAAAAACCGAGCCCCACCAACCATGATATTGAGAGCAATTTCTAAGGCAAATGTCCTGCAGATTAAATTTTTTGTTTCAGTGTTTGCTTGGGCTGATGGTTATCTCACGTCGTCCTCTCAGGCCAAGAGATCGAAATCACACAGTGAACAAACTTTGTTTAATAAAGGCAGCTTGTGGCGGTTTACCACGGTTATTCCAAGGTCGGAGCTCCTGTTGAATTCATCGTCCTCTAAACTCTCACGCCGGCTGAATGCCGAGGGACACAGAAATCCTAAAGATTTGCACATTCAATATTGAATCATTAAGGCTGATTTTACTCACCCTCTTTTTGTTGGCAAGGAGGAATTCTAAAGAACATTCTGGTCGTTCGGTGACTGCCTCTGAAATAACAAGCGCTGTAAAATTATAAGAATAATAGATCTGAAAAGAGCAGCTTGGACATTCTGCAAAATGTGTATTTGAATAAAATGTTATTTTTTATGTATATCTAAAATACTAAGTAGTATAAACTAAGTTAGCATTTTAGTTTAATAATAATAAATAAATAATAAATGTATTTTACTTCTTTTTTTATATTTTAAGAGACATGGCTAATTTGAGTAGGAGGGTTCCTACAGTACAAATGACTGCATTTTAATAATTAATAAGGGCCGGAGGATATGAATCTTATTTTTGTCGAGCCTCTGACTTTATAACTTTCACAAATCATATCTCCTGTCACGGTATGCTTTTTATAACATGACAACAATCGTACATTCATTACTTCACATTTCACAAGTGCCATTTATGACACGTTTATCGATCAGTTATCAGTTAGGTGTGTTATTTCTTTTGTTTCCTGAACACAGTTAGTCAATAAACTGTGGGGTCAATCATTAGATTTTGCATATTAGGGGATGTAATTTTTTAATATTATTTTTAACATTCTAGGATTGAAAGCAGATAAAATGACTTGTTTGTAATTCACTCTTTTAAAGGGAGCATTTTGGAGTATTCATTTGTCTCTTTCTCAAAAACTCAGTTCAGTCTTGTCAGCCATTATTTATATAATCTGTGTGCTGCTCGTCATTGCATTTAATAACTGTGATAAGTATAATTCTTCAGATAAGATTTTTAGATATTAGGTTTAGAAATCCTACGCTAAGAGTTTTAAATGTGGGAGGTTGAGATAAGCCTGAATGTTTGTTTCTCAAAAAATTCCTGGCATTTTATTTTTAATCAAACCGAAACAAGAATCAAACAAAAGTTATTTGTTCTGCTCAACCTCATTTGAATCCCTTTCAAACTTGTTTCTTTCATGTTTTCCATTTTTCATGCGACACAGAAGTTGGATTCTGAAGAAAATGGCCAAGCGTTTTTTTTTTTCCATTTTAAATAAAGTAAACGGGTATTGGAGCTTTCCATCTTAAATAATACGAAATGAAATTTTTCGCTGCTCCTAAATATCAGTGGCGATGAATTAAAGTGATTGCACAGAAACGAGCGACCAGTACATTCTTCCAAACGTCTCCTTTTGCTTAACACAAAAAAGTAGAAAAATGATGACGGAATTTCACATTTAAATCCTGTTTCGCTCTTTCTGCTGTATTTAAGCGGTATCTGAAAACGCCGCTTCAGTGTCTCTCTACTAATTCTCACCACTGAATGCTGTGATGGTCTTGGCCATCTCACCAGGTAACAGTATCTATCCAGTGACCCGCTGAGTGATGATGTGGAGAGGTCTTGTTTGTCAATGTTTGTTTTTCTTCACACAGGATGTAGCTAATGGCCTGCTCAGACTCGAGAGAGATCACACACCGAGTGTGGCACACACACAGAATATGGACAGGTAATGAGAGCTTTTTTAAGTCATCACAAATAGATGGGTACGTGCAGTGGGATATGTTACGTTTCCTGCATAGTTTCTATATTTTAGATGGAGAAATAAACTTTCTTGCTTCTTCTGCGAGATTTATACATTTCTAAACCACGTCACATTTCAAAATTTGTATTTTTAATGCATTCATAATGCTAGTAAAAAAAAGGATGTTCTCTTGGATTGATGGTAATGAAAATTAAGAAAAACTGTAAAATGAAAATAGAAATATTATGCAATTCTAAAAAAAGTATAATATAATGTAATATAATACAATATAATATAATAAGCACTGTCAAATTATTAATCTCAGTCATATTTTGACTTTTAGGTGTCTCTTAGGTTTCCTTAAAAACTCTTCATTTGTGTTTTGAAAATAAGTAAAAGTCATATGGGTTTGAAATGGTGTGAGGTTGAGTAAATAAGTACAGAATTGAAATTTTTGGGTAAAAGTAAATAAATGGAAAAAATGGAAAAAAAAAGGAACTTAAATAATAATTAAATAATAACATCTCATTATGAGATCCAAGGATATTTAAGTGTGACTAAAGTGTCCTACAGTGCTATAAGCACATTCTTTCATTCAAGAAAAAACTAAACCTTGAGCATTCACAGGCTGTTTACATTACAGCTATAGACTGTTGCCTATGAGTCTAAATCATCCCAGATTCATACCAAGCTGGGTCTTATTGTTTATAGGAGTGGTACTGTTTGTGGTACTGTCTTTAGAAACTAATGTTGAATATGATTAAACCAATTAGAGTTTGGTTGTAAAACTAGCACCATAAGCAAAGCATGCATGTCTAGACAACATGTGGAGTGCTTTTTGCTTTGATTAATCACTGACTGAGTTTGTTTAAAGCAAGTGCCAGCTGTGTTCTGTACAACTTCAATGAAGTTGGAGGTTCATTTGCTCCGATCCAAATCTCTCTGGCATTTGTTTGCTAGAAAAAAATGCTTCATTTATTTTCCTGTTGCGCTTTTCGTTTAAGTAGTTTTGATGCACCATTAAAGCAGCTTATAAACGTGCATTATAACAGTATTTCCTCCAGGTTTTATGGAAGTCTGACAGATATGAATGGATGCCAACGTATGAGGTGTGAAGAGTTCTGCCCAAAAACAGACAGGCACAGATGAGATCTCTGGAAAAAGCTTGTACCATATGGTACTGTTCTCCTTGCTCAGCCAGTAAATATGCTACTGTTTATTTACACTTCAGCTTGAAGAAATATGTTTAAAATGGTGCCAAAACCACCGGAATTCAAGTATAACATGTTAATCTGTGAATCACATCACCACTTACACTGGCACATCTGAATGTTACTGATTGTAATTATCGTCTCGCATGGATACCCTAGATGACAACAGGCTAAGAATACTTGGCGTCAACATTATTTCGGTTTCTTGTCAAAGCAGGCAGCAGTGCTTTGTGTTAGAGGACTGCTTTCATTTACATAGCAGCTCTGCAGTCTAGCAACAAAAGCAATCTATCCCATGCTTCTCTTGCATGAAATGGTAAGTCATCTCCCGATGGAGAAGTTCTGGAGACGACCCAGGCTCAACCAATCATCGATCAAATAGGAAACCACACATCATAATAAACATCCTGAGTGGTGCCAGACCAATTGAAAGTCTGAAAATTGACATTTCCATCCATGAATAGTGATTTTAGGATGATTTATATGCCTATTAATGAAGAGACTGAATACACCTGGCTGCTTGAAAACAGCAAAGACGGGCATATCCTCTGTATTACTGAAAGATAAGTAAACAAATGGTCAAGTGACTCTCTGCTGGTGGGCCGGAATACAGAAATTAATCTGATTGTAGATAGCAGGGAACAAACTGTGCAAATAGAAACATTTATTGTGCATAAAAGGAATGGCAAAATTGAAGAGGCTTATAATCATCTTAAAGCAAGCAGAAATAGTTTGCACATATCCTTTTTGTTCACGGCAAAAAGGTCAAGCATTCAATCGAACTGGTAAAAGTTAGTCAAATCAGCCAGATGCCAAATGATCAGGTGCATAACCGTGATATGCCCTTGTGCTCAAAAAGCAAGAACAAAACTACCAAGGTTTTAAATAAGGGATCACTCACAATGGAAATAAACATGGTTTGTGCCAACCACAATATGCATGTTGTGTGAATATTAAGAGCATAAAACCACAGTTATTTAAATAAACATGCTTAACCACATTGTAGTGTGCATTTTAAAACTGTACTGCGGTCGACTGAAATATGAACCCAATATGGACGAAAGGCATAGAAATTAACCAAACAAATTAAAACGGACCAAATGCATAGAAACAAAAAAAAACCATTATACCCCAACCCCTTCTCTCCCAATTTATCTTTATAAAAAACTATTTTTTATATACATTTTTTACAATCAATTTTAGTACAGTATTTACACACAAGGAGTGCATTTAGCATTTATTTAAGTCATTATTGTGGATGTTTGTTAAGTTCTGTTTTCTGTAGGTTTGGTGTTAAAGGGTTAAGATAATTTTGATGAAATCGGAGAGCCACCTGACCCTCCATAGACAGCAACACAACTGTTCCCATCTTCAGAAACGCAATAAATACGTGACATCACTAGCTCAACTTCAGTTTTGTGATGCTGCGTGAATTCTTTTTTTTTGTGCAATTAAAACAAATTACATAATTTTACATAATATAAATTTACTCAACCATTCTGCAATTTTGAAGAGCATCGCAATGTAGGGCACCTTGTTCATGGGGAAAGGAAACGCATGTGTTGTGATACCATGAAGAACAGAATGAGAACAGAATGGTGCAGTGTAGCATTTTGTTATTTAGTCTGGACCCAAAGGACTAGACCCAAACTAAGTGTGAACAAACCCTAAACTGCTTCTCCTTATTTGAATAGAAGAAAAACAAGTCTAAAGTTTAAAGACAATGGAGTTTACTGTATGTTGGTACTGATGTGTCACCGCAAGAAGTAGAGGATTCAAGTGTGGTAATAAAGCCTCAGGGTGTAAAGGGTCTCTGGGTTAAAAATCCAGGAACCACAAAGAGTATCCATGAGGCGTCAATCCTCAGAGTCCACTCGGAGAAGCAGGGTTGGAAAGGAGATCAAGAGTCCAGAGACTGAGTGTGACAGACTAGAGACAACACAGGAGGAACTAAAAAAGACAAGACCAAACACACACAATAAATAGTGAGTGTAAATGAGCCACAGCTGATCTCAATCAGCTCGCCCACGCTCAAACACACCCACTAATCAGTACACATACAACGCAAGGATGAGACAATGAACCTATGAAACATGACAGTACACCTTCCTCCTAGGAGCGCCTATTGCCGCTCCCAACCCGTCTTATCCATTGAGTGTAATCATCAATATGGGAGTGATGCAATATGTCCCTGGCAGGAACCCAGCTTCAATCCTCTGGATCGTAACCTTCCCAGTCCACCAAGTATTGGAATCCGCGTCCCTTTCGCCTCTAATACAGAATACGATTTACAGAATAAGTAGGTTCCCCATCTACGGGTTTGATTTCGGGTTTGATTTCGGATACATGGAACACCAGATGAATTCACTTGTATGCTGGAGGAAGTTTATGTTGGACTGCCACCTTGACGGAGGGCTTTGATCGGTAGCGATCAGCTTCAGCCTTGGTGCCCTGAAGTCGAGTCTGTCGAGACTATGAAAGGAATCCTCAAACCTTCTAACCAATGTCGCCACTCCTCAATAGTGAATGTATGTGACTGTAAAGAGAAAAACATGGAATACATTGTCAAGGATGCTCTGAGGATATTTTGCTCCTCACCAATCCTCTCAGGAGTTGGTAGATGAGGTTCGGACAATGGTAAATCCGGCATGGTCCTTGTGATGACGTAGGCGGTGCAGTGGGTATTCTAAGTTGCTGAAAAGAGTTGCTAAGTTTTGTAAAGAGAGTTCGGACACCTGTGCCACCAAATCCTGAACCACCCGTTCTGTATCCAATATCTGTCCATCCTGGCAATGCATACGACCTGTGGAATTCACCGGGAAGTTTTACAAATCCGCAGTTTCCGCTGAATCCATACTGATCGATTCCTAAGATCACCGCAAGAAGTAGAGGATTCAAGTGATTTATAACAGTGTTTATTAATTAAGAAAGTAAAGCCTCAATATGTAAGGAGTCTCTGAGTTGGAAATGCAGGGACTGCAAAGGGTATCCGCGAGGCGTCAATCCTCAGGGTCCACTCGGAGAAGCAGGGCCAGAGCCAGACGACGGAAAGGAGATCAAGACTGTGGAGACCGAGTGTGACGGACTGGAGACAACACAGAAGGTGAGCAGGAATTAGCCACAGCTGATCTCAGTCAGCTTGCCCACGCTGAGATACACCCACTAATCAGTACACATACAATGCAAGGATGAGACAATGAACCTATGAAACGTGACACTGATGTGTGTGAATATCAATGGTAAATAGATTAATAAATAAGTAGGAGCAGCACTTACCAGAAAAGTTCATTTCATGGTATTAAACTCGGTTTAATATGTGAATAAACTGCATCACTGTGAGAACTGCAGAAGCCATTCTAAAAGGTTAACTTCTAGACTGTGTGCATTTTCATTATAATTCAAATCAGGCTAAAGCAAGCCAAATAAGACCTGAATGTTGAATGTTGTATGTCCCCTGAGATGGCAGTGGGAGTTAGATGGGAATGAGAAGAGATGTCTTTTATTCACGTATTTATTATTTTGATTAGCTTAACTCTCAGGAGAGAAGTGTCAAATAAAACAACACACCATCTCCACCCTGGTTGTTGTCATTGTGCTAAATTTGTTACTATAGTTCACATAGAAGATGACAAATTTTAATTTTTAGATATAATGGCTTTTTTTCTCTTAACTGAAATCCATTAAGCACGATTCTCCTGAGGATATTACTGTCTTATTAACATTCTGCCAGCTATTCATGCTTCACAGTTTCATGTTTGAGGCATCTTGGAAAAAAAAATAGGCTGCTGACATCAGCAGGCGATGGTGTTACTTTGACAAATGGTAAGACTTTGACATTTAATGATGGATTAGTAGGGCTATTTAGGACTTTCATGCATTATTCATTCATTTATGCAGAGTATATAATGGAAAAACAAGCTCTGTTTCCTTTATTTAAGTGTCTTGTGTGTTACCATCATGGTGTTTTGAGTTTGCATAAATGTGC
The DNA here is from genome assembly GCF_018831695.1 of Puntigrus tetrazona. Taxonomy (NCBI): domain Eukaryota; kingdom Metazoa; phylum Chordata; class Actinopteri; order Cypriniformes; family Cyprinidae; genus Puntigrus; species Puntigrus tetrazona. Next base: position 15,155,558 of record NC_056709.1, on the reverse strand, counting down.
ACCTTCTATATATTAGTGCATATTAATAAGTAGTATAAGTATAAATAGTGCATATTAATGATAGTCAGTTCACCTGCATTATTATTATAGTATGTTAAAGGAACAAAACTAATTTTAATAGCAGTGTGCATTTTTGAATTTATTGGGTTACATTCAATTTTTCCTGTTGGTAAACGGCAGTTTTTGTTTACAGTTTTTCTATATTTTTTACTAAACTATTCTGGCAAATAGTGGCAGTTATCTGCACTTCAGTATTGTAGTACATTATAGAACAGTTACAATTACAATTTACATTTAAATTAAAATGGATACCTCCTAACTGGTACAATAATGTTTTTTATAATGTTGACTAGCCTAATCACATGTTGGTGGGTGCAGTTAGTGTAAATAGCCTCTGCCAACAAGGCAGGTCCAACGTAAATAGACACTTCGTTTTTAAAATGAAAGAATACAGAACCAACATGAATAAATGTAGTCCGTTTCTAATAACTTGGTAGGCAAATATGTAAATATTTTACTTTTTTTATTTTCATTTTATTTGCTTTTTTTAGCAATTCCAAAAGCTTTATGTTAGCGTTTGGGATTGGCTTGCATGGAATACATGGATTTGATCCAGAATAAACAAATTGAGACGATCAGTATTGTTATTACATTATATGTCAACACTGTATTGCAACAAATTATTAAAATAAAAATATTACAATTCGCACGATTCTCTGTAGCATAGCATCATTATTCTGAACAGACATTTCTTATGCAAACGTCATTCGGAGATTAGTCAAGGTTTATATTTCGTTGATTAATGTATCGGGAGATAATAATGACAAAGAAGATAAAATCAGCTTTGTGGGGCTTTGATAGTAATAATCGGTTCCTTGTTCATCTTGGCATTACTTCACAGCAATATTGCATCAAATGATGTAGCAGCTGTGAGGACTTCCTGCACATCCAGTCCCCCAGAGAGAGAAAACAGACAGAATCCAGATAAAACAACATACAATCAATGTGTTGCTGTCTGCTTTTCATGACATTTACATCTGATACACATTTCCATGATTTTTACACATGTGTGCTCTTTTTATAGCACTAAACAATGAATAAGCACATTATGTGCTGTAATATTCTGTCATTTGGAAACTTGTGCTTGCTGCTGAACTGGGTTTACAGAACTGTTTTAGAAATCATACATATGCCAAAAATATGCGCTGCTGTTTTACCTCAGACGTGTGATGTGATATTAACATACTGCGACGAATCAATTTGCAGTTTTCAAATCTCTCAGTATATTAATATTCTTTTGTCAAAGTCATAACACGATATTCTTCAAATAATTGTGTGAAAATGACGTTTTACTATTCAAAACCCTGTAAATCTGTGTAAAAAAGGAATAAAAGGTGTTAGACTTTTACTGCCTCTAGTGTTCATTTCCTATATAACTGCAGTAATATATACTTGTTGGTGCATATTTATGTCTCGCTGCACCAAGGTACGTTTATGCTACGAGACCAAGTAGATAAATTCAGTAAGTGAATCAAAATTATTCATTCAGTAAAGGAGAATGATTTAATGCACTGAAATGAAAGAACCTGAATCATAGGAGTCATTTGCTTGTGAATCAGACTACACATTGTTTTCTATTACACTGCCGTGTAACGCTGCACTTGTGATCACGTGAGAAATATGAGATTACAGGTTATGCCCATTCACGGAGGAGATAACTAAACTTGACAGTTTGTATTTTTCATGGCATTAAAGCCTTATACCGTTCACCCCCAAAGCATCACTTCTCGGCATAATTTAATGCAAAGTAACCAATGGCAACAAAAACCATAATCTTCTTTGAAGTAGAATAAGTGATGAAAACAGATGTTATTTGAAATTGGGCAAGCACCAAGAATAACATAACCGCTAATAATATTGAAAGCAGGCGTATTGTTTACTCTTGAAGAGCAGACAGACAGTACGCTCCTTACCTGCACAGAAGGCTTAGGTGAGACATGGCTCGACCTACTGGGTTTAGAGGCATCACTTCAATGGGCTTTGACAGCTCTTTGAAAGAACGGCCCTGACAGAATGTCTTGCCAGTTCATCCATTTGTGTGCGGCACAAGAGCCCCAGTGGGTTGCGTGCCCAGAATTCACTGTGCCTGTGCTGGATGGCACGTCTCGACAATGCCATTACTGTCTGAATCATCCCCACAGAACCTAGCTCTATTTACTCATATTGACTATTTCAGGGGACAAACAGCAATGGAAGCTTCCATTCTATCACTGAGGTGAAATCTTTGTTCATTTGTGAGTACGAGTAAATCAAATTCCCTCTCAACGGATTTTGTTGCTTTTGATTACAGTTAATGATCTTGATGGAATCATCGATGGACCATTTGCGTGAAAGTGTGTTCTAGACTCAGACACTTGAAATCATGCTGAAAAATTTAAGCGAGGGGATTTTATGCTTCGCTGGTGATTGGACGTTGAGAAGTGGGCGTAGCACTTAATGGGCGGCGTTTAAACCGATTCAGGGATTGGAGAATTCTGTCATTTTCACTAATATTTTGATAAAAAATAAAGAAGTAAACAGGATTTCTAACATGCATTTGGACATATTACTGCTGAGTGACACAGCTCGTAGAGCTTTATATTTTTAACCCTTTCTTTCTGCATTCGTTTTATAATATGATGGAATGTTATTGATGTTTTTACATCACAATTACTGTATTGGATGCTGTAATTTTATACTCCGTTCATATTTCCAATCTAGTGTAATCAATCACATAATACTCAAAACAAAACACATTTTGAATACAAATAATACTTTGATTGATAATCATTTAATAGTCTTAACAGACTATTAGTATTTGACTCTAATGTCATCACTATCCAAACTTTATTAAAAGTGAGAAGTCAACAAAATAGTTATTTTATATGATTTCTATTTTCGTAGTGAGAGTTTATAATTTTATCTGTATATGTATTAAGACATACTTTACACATAATTTACACAATTTTTATGGCTTCATGTCTAATTATACTTTTATATGTAAGCCACTTCATATATCTAGGTTACCAAGACAGTGGGAATAAAAAATAAAAATAAAAAAAAAAATAATAATAATAAAAAAACAAAAACAAAAACATATATATATATATATATATATATATATATATATATATATATATATATATATATATATATATATATATATATATATATCTATTCTATATTATTTTAAAGCATCTTTTGAAAAGTATTCTTTGTTATTTTAAAGTATATCCTTATTTTAAAGTATTCCTCTAGTAAAGAATTACTGTTGCAATCCAATCAGTGTGTACATAATGAGCTGAATTGATAGCAGATTTGACATTTAATGACTTTGGCAAACTTCTCTGATTGCTTTCACCTCTAAGTCTCTAGTGCGCAGGAGATCATTTCTGCATCACTGGCTACAGTCTGCCCCGACAACAGTGCAGTGTGACGAGCGAGACTGAAACGCTCACGCTTTACTCACGCTTTACTATTCAGAGTGACCAAACGCAGGGCAAACACTTCAGAGGTCTGCGTAGCATTTTGTATCCTCTGTTGTATCTTAGGAGAGGAACATGTTCACACGAACACAACACAAACAATTAAAGCTCTGTGGCTGTTTTGCATGAAATGATGTGTAGATTCAGATGGACAAAGGCAGAGAGCAGGTCCATTGTGACTTAATGGTTGCTCCGCAGATATGAATGTGGGCATTCAGAAGGTCGGCCTTTCTGTTTACTCAACTCTTGCTGCTTCACTTGCATCAAAGCTGTATACTGCCCTATTTCAATCTCACACTCTAATGAGGCTGGTTGCTTTTTTCTCACATTCTGTTATTTTTAATTAATTATATCCTTCACATTCCATCAGTCAAGACTTGACTGGGGGGCGGGATATCTCTGTGTTTGATCTGCCTACCCAATCTAATGAATGTCTATATGAATAGTACGTCGAATGAAGACGAAAATGTGTGGTATTAAAAAATGTGATGGGTTGGGTTAGAGTTGTGGGATAGATGCATATCATATGTGCGGGAAAACTGCATATCGTATGCATGCAAAAACTGCTTATATGCATTAGCTTTCTGTAACAGTGACATTACCTTAATTATGTTTGTTCTTTTTCTTTTATGGTTTTGGGAACTGTTGCTCGGAAATAATAGACTTTATTTTTAGCTGACCTTTTAGAAGGAATGAAATCACTTTGATACTGGAACTTGGAATGAGATATGTTTATTCATCATTCCCTGGCCAGATGTTGGCACCAACTTTCTTTGAAAGTGTGGGAAATGTAAACAAATCATAATTGTGTGATTGTTAATAATCAGACGCAAAACGATAAGATTCCCACGACAAGCAATTTGTAAACAATGAAAGCAGCAATGTGGCTTTACATAGTCACAGCCAGGCACAAGATTTATGATGCAGCTTTGAGGAACAACAAGATTTTAGTGAGATATTAGTGAACATGTCTACCGAGTTCAAGACTGCAGAAATAGAAACCGATGCTGTGTCCGAATATGGCTACTTCCATACTACATAAAATGGAAATGTTCAAATATAATCAAATAATGATTTTTTTGCATAAAAGAAAATCATACAGTGTATTTTTGGATATTGCTACAATTAGCAAGTGACTAGCAACTGATTTTGTGGTCCAGGGTCACAAATTGCTCGTCCTATCATATCTTTTGGTCTGAGCGCTACGATCTGTTTGCACAGACACAATACGTCATCAGCACATTCCATTATACGATTGCATAATGATCAAGCGAGGATGGAAGGCATTATTATCATTATAGTATTATGTGCTTTGTACTGTAATGTTTTCTCACCGTTGAATGAGACATGAGGTAATCTGACCGAATGCTCTTGCTTGTGGTGCTGACCATGGTGGAGCTGGAGCAACGGAGGCTTAAGACTGTAAGAACTTCTCTTCTTCAGTGTATGCGTCCCCTGTGTCCGTTCATCAGCAGTACAGAACAAATTCAGGCGCCTGGAAGCAGCAGTCGAAACAAACCACACGAGTGAAATCAAATCTGGTTTATTCAGAATGCAGCTTAACACAGAGAGTAAACCATCAGCTTATATAGCCCTTATGGGGCGTTGACCTCTATTGCATAGCTGGACATGCCTCAACTGCCCACTACGGAGAGCACAAAAGACAACTCCATATATGGGTTGAAGATTCACAAAACTAGCAGACTAGAGACAAAGCAAGTCTATATAAGGAATGAAAGACTACAGAGTTAGTAGAGTAACCTGAAACTATACCTGCAGGGCGAAAAGGGACTAGAACAATTGTCATACCTTGCTCACACACACACAGTAATAGAGAATTAATTCTCTCAGTCCCCTCTTTTAGGCTGAAGAGCCTAATTTCTGGCCATCGGAGTATAACGAGGACCTGTCATACTGTCAATTGTGGCATACACACGATCCATCAAACATCTCATAATGCATGGTCCAAAAACACATACAGCAAAACCGATTATTAAAATTGGTACAAGCATAGTAAAGAAAGGAGTCATCCAGCCAAACAGGTGATGTAAAATACCCCACCCCCAGTCCTGTATCTTTTGTTCATCATCATACAAGTCTTCTGCAACCTTTTTCATTTCCTTCACAGCATGGCCCACAGCACCAGCAGGTTCGTCCTCAGTTGGGACGTACGTACAACACTGGTCACCAACCAGAGCACATACTCCGCCTTCTTTTGCTAGCAACATGTCCAGGGCTAGTCGATTCTGTGTGGTCATCAGACGCAGAGCACCCAGCTCCCTCCGCGCTCCGTCTAATCCAATTGTGGTGTCATTAACAAATTTAGCCAGACGGTAGTGCAGAACTTGGTCTGATGCCACAGATCACTGACACCATACGTGGGCACCAAAGAGGTCCAGAACCGGTGCCATTTAGTTGAGAGTTGATGTTCCTCAGGGACTTCATCAGCTACAGATCTCTTCAACCTGTGGTACTGTTTCTTATGCTGTGAGGTATGCTGGAATATCTGAACAGGGTAAGATAACTCTGAAACATTGGCCTTATCCCAAGATGTTCCTTCAGGAAAGGAACCTCTGTTGATGTCATTGAGCCGCTCCACCCATCACAGTTAACGGCAGGCTTCCAGCTATTAAGCAATCTACATACAGTTGTTATATTGTTTTGAGGCATGACAGGCATGGACACTGATACAGTTGATGACATGATTTGCTGACATACATAACATGACTCATTGGTGTGATGTCTAGCTGTCCAATTGGCATATTGCCAGAACAAATTATCAGTAGGTAAAACACAGTTCACACATTGTAATGATACAAAAATCATGAATACTAACAGAAGCTGCATTCTGATCAAATAATAATTAAATAATATAATCAAAGGATATGTGCAGTCAGTTTCTATGTCAGCAACAGCGCTGCGTGTTCAGCTCCTCTGTTGTGCAATAGCAACCAATCTACGTAAGAAGTCGTCAGGTCGTCAGTCCAGTAATGCGCACCGTCCCAGCCCCTCCGTCCCGTGACAGTAGTGATCAATGATCCTACAAGAGTGGCCCCTTGTTCAGGTGTTGGACGGCTAATAACAATCTGGTCAGAAAACTATTAGACATTCATACTGCTGAGTGATGCATTTTCCGCCTGGTTGCATGGATCCACTGTGGAAAAGAATCAGTTAGTACGGGGGTTCGAGTTACAGCAACAATTTTGGTAGGAGCACTATATTTTGTTTTGTCCAATGGGTCTCCCATTTTTAAGAATTGTTTCACTAATACTGTGTCACCCACTTGAAAAGGGTGTGTCATGTCAATTGGCATAGGTGCTGAACTCGAATGCATTTTGCTCCAATTCTTGTGGAGAGCTTCAATCAGTAACTGCACATATTCACTCATATGGACATCACATCCCCATCTCCCAAAACACACCCTCCCTTTCTCCAAGGCGCGGGAAAGGCGTCCCATCACCATCTCATATGGTGATAGACCTTTGAGACCCTTATGGGGTGACATTCTCATTTCTGCCAGGACAACGGGTAGCAGTGAGGTCCAGTCTTGGTACCGACCGTTTGCATTGCTTTTCGTGAATTTATCTTTGATAGTACGATTTGCCCTTTTCGACTATACCAGATGATTGAGGATGATATGGAATGTGGTGTCTCCACGTGATCTGCAATTCTTTCATTAGGTTCATTAGTACTTTAGACACAAAGGCAGGGCCCTTATCAGAGTCTATGGCGAGTGGTATATCATATCTAGGAATTATTTCTTTGAGTAGATATCGTACCACAGTGGGGCGCTCTTCCTTTGGGCATGGAAACGCTCCACCCATCTAGAAAATTTGTCCACAAACACCAATAGGTATTTGTATGGGCCCCTCTTAGGTAGATGTGTGAAATCTACTTGCCATTGTTGCAATGGGCCCTCTGGCAGAGGGAGCTGTTGATGCGACGCCAAAGGTTTAGAACAATTATTCATAGCACAAACCATGCACCTGTCTAAAGTGGAATTAACATATGTGGCTAAATGTTGGATGCACAAAAATTGGTCATTTCATCCAATACCCTCTTCGGCCGCGTGTGTGTGACACCATGAAACTCTCTTACCAAGAACGGGCACAGGAGGCTGGCACACACACACGGCCGGAAGAGTCAACCAAAATACCGTCGTTATTCTTTGACGCTCCTCAGAGATCCAAAATGCCACATCCGCTTCTGTAGCAGCCGCCTGTATAGCACAAATATCTATGTCAGGTAACATATTACTAGTCATAACAGATGTAGAAACAGCAGAGACAGACAACCATGATGGCATCAATCCAGATGCTGCAGCAGTTTTGGCTGCATGGTCAGCTAAAGTGTTACCTCTAGCCTCAAGGGTATCAAGGACAGAATGGCCCTTAGTTTTGATGATGGACAACAAACTAGGAAGACGACAGGCCTGTATTAAGTCTTCGTATGGTACACAGGACACGAGGCCAACATCATCCTTGTGTAAGGCCCATAGCGAGTCAGGGAGAGCTGTAAGGGAAGGACAGTCAGGGCCGCTGCTGTGAACACAAGAAACATTATGAGGAACTATAAGGCCTTGGACAGCAACCAAGGGCGCTGAGGGAGAGGAAGTAGTTTCAACCACAAGCTGTGACCCTGCAAAGGATAGAGACAAACACAGTTTGGACATCAAGTCTCTACCAAGCAAATTAAAAGGAGAGTCAGCCATGAACACAAAACGATGCTTAAATTTACAATTTGGATCATCCACACAAAAGACAACAAAGGGAGGAGTCATAGGACTCCTGAAGGGCACCCCATCGATTCCCACAGAGCTAACAGATGATGATGATATAGGCCCATTATACATAGACCCCAAAGAAGACAACGTAGCCCCAGTATCCAACAGAAAGGGGTACGTTTGCCCATTCACATGTAACTCAATGAGTGGCAAGTCACGCCCTGTGGGGGAAGCAAAACAAAGAGATAAAAGTGCGAATTTACAACTTCAGTGGGGTCAGAACTCTGTGGGCTGCCCTATTCTTGAGGACGGTAGACAGGCTGCTGCGCGCCGAGCCTCTAGGTTGGTAAGGAGCCTGAGACTGTTGCTGCTGACTGCTAGGCTGTGCATACATCTGTGCATACATCTGTGGGGACCCTCTCGGGGGCCGGGGTTGCCCCGCCCTTGCCTGCTCATCGGCCCTGCGCTTGTTACATTCTCTAGCCCAATGCCCAGGCTTGTTACAATAATTACATCTTCCTGGCTTTCTGCCCTTCTTAAATCCTCCTTGTGTACCTGGTGCATAGCCACCAGCTACAGACACACATACAACGTTGCGTTTTCCTACCTCAGGGAACATACCATCACTCTCTAAAGTTCTGATTTTGACCCCCGCATCTTTAACCTTCAGGTTATGTCTGTCACACAGATGGTACTTCAGAACATCCTTGTGGGTTGGAAGGCAGTTGGACATAAAGGTAGATATGAACATCGGGTTGGGCTCATTAATGTCCAGCTCCAGTCCGCCCACAACCTTCCACACGTCCGAAAAACGGGTGAAAAAACATGCAACAGTCTCATCCTTGCCCTGTTTACAGTTAGTGACTTGTGACAGATCACGGTTGGAAGATTTCAAATCCAAAAGATACTTTTTAATTGTACACTCAGTTGGCTCATCATTTCTTCCGGATCATCACGCCATGCAAATTCAATAACTGTCCTTTTCCTGCTGGTCTTTCCTTCCCGATTCCTTCTGTTAAATCCTCGCGCTAACTACGTCAAATTTCGGTGCGAGAACAGGTACTGCCTTAATTACAGCGTTCTCATCGTAGGCTGCGCCTAATTTGCTATGCAGAATGAATCTATAATCAGCCCCAACTAATTGACAGTGGCGCGAGCATCTGATTAACATAAGGCGGCGGTTTCTCGTCACACAGTTTAGACATTGTCAATGGTTTGTCTTTATCATTTTCTTTGGTTTTGGTACAGTTTTTAAAACTGCTTTTGGAACATACGCGTTCGTCTTTTCCTCCAAACCTCTGCCATTTTATACCACACGTCATATCCTCCTCTCATATAATATAATCCCAATCAGGGTCGCCCTCACCTCCATATACTAAATTGTAAACTGTTTTCATATGACTTGGGTCGAAAGTGCCCTCACGCGGATAATCTCGCCACTGGGTACCCGCTGTCCATCCCGCCAAATTATCAAGATATGGAACTGCATCTCCATCCATGCTTTGGGTGTTTCAGAGGGTTCAGGTTTAGGATATGTTTGTCCCATTCTGACCACTGATGACTCGGACACGTACTATAACAAGTCAATCTAGTCTGAATTTAATCAAACACGATACAATTGACTTACGCGGATACATCTACTCAGGTAGTGAAACTATACTTTCTCTTACCTGGTCAGATGTATCCCGGACAAGCCCCAGAACTGTAAGAACTTCTCTTCTTCAGTGTATGCGTCCCCTGTGTCCGTTCATCAGCAGTACAGAACAAATTCAGGCGCCTGGAAGCAGCAGTCGAAACAAACCACACGAGTGAAATCAAATCTGGTTTATTCAGAATGCAGCTTAACACAGAGAGTAAACCATCAGCTTATATAGCCCTTATGGGGCGTTGACCTCTATTGCATAGCTGGACATGCCTCAACTGCCCACTACGGAGAGCACAAAAGACAACTCCATATATGGGTTGAAGATTCACAAAACTAGCAGACTAGAGACAAAGCAAGTCTATATAAGGAATGAAAGACTACAGAGTTAGTAGAGTAACCTGAAACTATACCTGCAGGGCGAAAAGGACTAGAACAATTGTCATACCTTGCTCACACACACACAGTAATAGAGAATTAATTCTCTCAAAGACGAAAAGCCGTGGGAAGAAGGGCGAAGAGGTGATGGACTGGCGTGACACAAGTTGCAGCTGGCAGAGAATGAAGAAACGGATAGAGAGATAATTGACTAGGGATTGAGAGAAGGACAGAGGATGGGTGAGGTTCTTGGGTGGGTTTCACTGGTTTGGGAGTTTTGCTGATGAGTCTCTCATTGGCATTGAAGTGGTGAATCATTGGTCAAAAGCACCCGCTTGACAAAAGCAACAAGGCTCCCTCAAGGACCTTCCTCACATAATTTAGCCTTCCTATGTAATAAAATGTCGTCAGGCAGTCATCTGGGAAATGAGTGCAAGGTCCAAAAAATCCCATTTATGGTCCTCAAGGGAGTACTCCCCCTGCTCCGCTGCACTGAACTCAAAATCAAACAAATGTATATTAAATAGTGTATAAAACCACTATACTTTGGTTTTGGTCTAGACTTCTGTCGTGAATTGGCATGTATATTAATCCACAGGAAGGCAAGGTGACAAAGAAGAGTCCGATATGTTTTAACAATACAAATGACAGGGAAACCCTACACATTAACACGTCCACAATCTGGTGAGACTGGACAGCTAATAGAAACAAGCAGAGTATAGAGTAATGACTTATTTCACGAATCAAATTATGACACATTAGGCGAAAACTACAGAAAAACACAGACAAAACCAGGCCCCTTCTTCAAAGAAGTCTATCTATATCTATATAATATAATATATCTATATCTATATAAAGAAAGAGCCCGTGAGCTTTTTTGTTATGGGAATCAGAGTGGCAAGTTGCTAATGCAGCTCAAGTTCATGAAATGGTGGAGCAAGAAGCAGCAATCAAGCTTACTGAAGATGTAATTAATTGCTGGAACGGACCTGTATGGTATGTGAGCCATTTGATTGCACCAAATCCTCACTCAGTTACTACTCCAGTGCGCCTAATATGGTAACAGCTGAATGAATGATCTTTTTCTGAAAGGCCCAGATGTTCTCAATCCCATCAGAGCTGTCCTTCTGAGGTTCAGGAGAGGAGTTTATGCTGGGTCTAGGTATAACTCTGTATGGCTGGAGGAGAGAGAAATGCATCTACATAAGTTTCTATGGAGAGATGATCAGAGTGAGGAAATAGGAGAGTATGCAATCACCAGAGTAAACATCGGTGACCAACCAGCAGGTTGTATTGCACAATTAGCCATGCGAGATTCCAGCTACGATTCTTCATGGGAATGTTAGACGCTTGGTTGTTTGATTCCCATTGAAGAGCAATAAAGACATACATTTTTAGCTATGTGACCAGGAGCTCAAGTGGAAGGTGTTAAACCAAATGCAATTAAGGAAAATAAAATATATATTTCATCACTGTGCAAAAAAAAGACACAAATCTGTCAGATAAAATGAGGTTTAAGATCTGAAAGGAAAAAAAAGTGAAACTATTGGTTGTGAGCGCAAACAAAGAGCAAGGAAGCTGATTGGTCAGCGGAACTGCACATGATGTCACATGGATCAGGTGTGTAATTATCAGTGTGCAGAGAGTGTTTGTGGATGTGCTTCTCCAGTTTTTTCTCCATTCCTACCCAAGCTATTACTGGTTGAAAAACCAAAGAAGAGAAGTGCAAATTCTGTTTGGTATAAGCAGCTTGAGTTTGTTCAAGGACAACCGGGAAAAGCCACAATGTACGCTATATACAACGTAGGCATACTATGTTAAAATCTAACCTGTGAATATTCCAGTAATGTTGTTTAAATGCTTAAATGATCTTAAATGATGCTATGTGTAGTGACTCATACAATCATGTTCGTGTATGGTTTGTTTGTTTGTATAGGTTATTAAGCTAAGCATCTGAGAATAAACATCTAATGCTAAGCATCTGGGAAAACACTGAAAATGAGCAAATGATGATCGAATTGTTGCAGAAAATAAATTGTTTCAGTGATGAAGAATCTCATGCTTTGAGTTAATCCTCGCCCCTTCCAAAGTTGATCGAAGCCTTTTTTTCAAGTTGAGGCAGACATTGAGACTACAAATCCCACATAACTTGACAGCCAGACCATAAAAACAGCAAATCTCTCCAGTACAAGCTGAATGATTTGCTGCATTGTTCTTCTCTTTAACACAAACACAGCAGGGCGAGGTACGCACCTTTTTGAATCTCTCCCATCAGTATTGTTTTTATCGTCATCATCTCAAGAGCAAAGCTGTTGGCAGAAAATATTTGTAAAATGGCCTTGCCCTCTGCTTTGACCTCTCTGACCTTGTCAAAGCGTTCCGTCTCAGATGATGCTCTAATTTTTGTTCTTTCAAAAAAACATTAAAGTCCCATTCACCGTGAAATCAGAATTGACTGGCAGCAAATTGACCGACAACTGTGAAGCAATTAGCGAATGACAACAATACAATAAATTCTGACCCATTTTTTTTTCTCCCGTTCAAGACGCCATTTCACTCAGATGTAGCCTCCATCACAATAGGGAAGAAAGGACACCGTTTTTATGCCCTCTTTAACAACAGAACAAAAACGAAGTGCTCGGCAGACTATGTCAGTAACACTTCGTTGATGAAAGAATGCTATAAATTATTTATAAGAGATCAGCATGGCTTTAATCATTGTTAAAAAGAGTCTGAATAGTGTTCACCTTCATTTGTGCACGATGGGCCTTTGAACAATAGTAATTGTTTCCTTTTTTAAACACTGCAAAGCAGTCCATCATAGCAGCCTGCTCCATCCTTTTAGCTGCTTCCACAGTGGATTCAGGTCAAAGTTCATCTATTTGTTTAGTCTAAAAAGGTTTATGAGGTATGAGATGCCTGGTATTAGATATTTTAAAAACCTTGAAGTAGAATAGAGTTTTGTGACACACACAACTCTTTATATACCTTTCATAAGCTTATTACAGTCTTTTTAACATTAGTATGAAACTTAATTACAACATTCGACATACCGCATTCTTTGTGTTTTGTTAAATGAACTAAAGTGTGTTATCTTGATTTAATGCAAAAATAATCATTTTTAGGTAGAGATTATAAAATACTAGTAATTCCTCTAGGAACCGAACTGGTAGACTGCTTTGAAACACTATGATGGACCACATTAAAAGGAACTAAATTAAATCGAAGACCAGTATTTGTAGCAATAGTCAGCAGAGAGTAATATGTCTGCCAAAAACCATTAGGTTTGGCAGCAACTGAAAAAAACGTTCCCCCGTGAGCTTTCTTGTCATAAAAGGAAACAAAAACTGAAATAAAAAAGGCAGAATTGTTCTTTTGAGATCTACTGAGTGCAAACAAAATGAAATGCCGATTTTGCTCTGTAGTTGGATTAATCTAGCAAACAAATACTCTTGACAATAATTTAAAAAGTTTTTGTTTTTTTAGTCTGTAAAATTATATTTTTGCTATTATTTGTTATTTATTATTTTAAAAAAAAGACAGTTTTGTTTTGATGTGAAATATGTAAATATATAAAGTATATAAATTTAAACAAAACAAAGACAAAACTTGCTTATTTCAAAATCTACTTTTTCTTTTAATTAAGAATAGGTATTTAGCATATAGTGTACATAGTGTGCAATTAGCCATTTGCAAAAGTGGAGTGTTCCTTTTAATATCTGAGGTTATGAATCATTAATATACGAATGAACTTTCTATAGTAAGGCCTTGCTTGCCAGAGATAAATCACTTTATTGAAAAAATTAAATCCATGTCGGATAGCTGTTGCTATTTTTGCTTCGAAATTGATTCATAGTCAATTAAGTCAGAGATGGATGTATTTATTGAATCTTTTCAGTTTGCATTGGGCTAATTGGACTCCCAACAAATATCAACATGGGCATGCGAAGGACAATCTATAATGTGTGGCCACATTAGAAAAATATTGGCAGAATTTAGCAGACAAAACAAGGTTTAACTCAGAAGTCACTTAACCAAACATGTTTTCTGTTGGTCAATGTGTCAAATTCGCGAGACCAACTTGAATGCAGTGATTTGTTTGGGGAGCTTAACCACAAAGTTTAACCACAGCTTAGGAATGGAAACGCTCATTTGAACGCATACAAACATCCAAATTAATCCACATTACTGTAGATCATCGATTAATGTCTTTATATTATATTATTATATTATATTATAAGGAAAATAGGTGTATATTAAGGAAAATAGGAAAAAGAAAAGGTAATCTAAGTTAACTTTGGTGGACTTAACAAATATGAACTTTTTCACTAGGGCATTATTATGATGGATTGCAGATTCATATTGTGGCCTTAGAGTTAAAACGTTTAATGATTAATTTCGTCACCTTGGAATTGTAAGGTTCTAACTCAAAATGGAGTTATTCATATTTTTATTGTGATGTTTCTTTTGTAGGCTGTGCCTTTTGTTTTAGAAAGCAATCGACACGAGTCTATGGAACGGAAAAACTTTGGAGCTCAATATCTAAAACTGCTCAGAATGCAGATGGAACCTTATAATTCTAAGGAGACGATTTTTTTCTTACAAACGCAGATCTTTTCACCTCACAAGATGTTAACTGATGGAGCGGAGTCACATTGGGATACTCATTCTGACGGCACCCATTCACTGCAAAGGGTGAGCGAGTGACGTAATGCTAAATTTCTCCAGATCTGTCCAGAAGAAAAAAAAAAAAAAACTCATCTTGGATGGCCTGAGTGTGATTTCTTAAGAGTGACAGGCGACCATAACTGGGAGCAATAAACCTTGACTAGAAAGAGAAAATCTATTTGAAGCCAACTTGGCCTATAAAACTCTCACAGGAAATTACAAGGAAACATGCCTCTTGTCAAGTCCACAGAAGGGTTATGAGCTATGGGTTCCTGTGAAAAGCGCTTTGTTATCATTATGATCTCTCTGTGAGCTTCGTGAGGATGATAAACGTCTCAAGGAACATTCACACCTCCCACAAATTATTGGATTCCACTACATAGTGCGCTCAAGAGATGAGGCTGTCAAAGAGATTAGGGATGGGAATGCACTGGCCCACCCCTGCTTTACAAGCCCAGCTTGCTTTTAGTATTAGACGCCTAAAAACCCACACACTTCCTGCTGCTGTTTTATGACATTTGCAAAGCCTGCCCATGCTTTCTGCAGTTGTAGACGGTAGTGCACGTGCTAAAAATAGTGAAGCAAGTACATGGTGTAAAGAGAGTTATTTGACAAAGTGAGTTATTTACTTATTAAAGCAATGACTCGTTCGTTAACGCCGCTAATGTTTGTTTTTGGAGGAAGCACCATTATAGATTTTGAATTTGTGTGTCATGCAAAATTTAAGGAAATTCTGAATTTATTTCTTACAAGCATGCAGCGTTTCGCTTCACAGTATGATCATTTTTTAACTTCTTTTGAATCAAATTCAAGATAGAAGCCCGGTGCATTCAGCATCATTGGCTCCCGAGCAGCTTGGGTGACCGGACTAACTTCTCCTTTTGATTAAATCCAGTCAGATTTAGTAGCTAATTTTTTAACTAACAGTGTATGTGACAGTCTATAAACAGTGGCTCGGTTCTGGCCTGAAAATGGCTGACGGGTGGCAGAGGATTTAAGCCTTTTACCTTTTTAAGTATATCGAGCTTCTCAGGGAGTAACAAAACAAATCCTCCAGGTATCAGAAAATGATGCGCATGACTGAGCCATGAGGAGACTTGCGATGTGTTATACACACGGGTAGAACTGCTAACGTTTACTTACACTCAAATATTTACATGATACGACTTCAGTCGAAGTGACTTAATTACAAACTGATGTTCAGCAGACCGATTCTTTCTTAATGCAATTCTCTTAATTTGGCATTGTGATGAAAAAGGAAAGTCAGATCTTTGCTTGGTGAAGGCGAACAGCAGGGTGGCTGCGTTGTTGTTAATTTAATCATAAAATCGGATATTCATGGAAAATTCTAATCTGCAGTCATGCTGATTGCTGTTTAACATTTTGATGCTCATTATGGGGCAATAATGACAACAAAGACATTCTCAGATGATATTATCAGTATTAACAGATAACTCAGTTCAAAGAAATCAACAGCGTTATCAACAGTTTTGCCATTTATAAATAGAAATCTATTACATAAAGGTCCAAAAATCTAAAAGAACTATTATAATAAGTAAGTAACTATAATAATAAGTTATTTAATACTATGATTGCACAGATACTATTTGCTGGACCACGACATCACTCAATTTGATAATGAAATGCTTTTACCTGTGTTTAATATTGTAATTTTACATTTACACAATTGTCCTGTTTGATACTGTAAAGTGCTTGGACACAATGGTTAAAAACGCCATATAGTAAATAAAGGTGACTTGACTTGACTATACAAATCTTTCACTAAGACTACGCGTTTTGAATCAAATTAAGACACATTTATGCTGTACATTTCTGATGAGATAAAACTGTGCTGCCCTCTAGTGTTATCTTTATAAATATACACCAAGTTCATTGTATAGTTAGAGCTTGATCTGTGTTTTAGGCCTACGGTACATTTGCGTGTTAATGGAGGAGTAATTTATAAATACACAACAGAAAATGTATTTTAAGACTTTTAATTTTTTTTATAGTTTGAGTTAATTAATATGAGTTCATACTATTTCAATTAAATAATTTTACAGCACCGATAAAACTGATATTTGTCAACTAAATTGCATTTACAAATAAATAAATCCTGGAGGGTGACCAAATTATTTTTTGGCTATATGGTTTCATATATGGTTTCATATAGCCTATGCTGGTATCAGCTTGTCAAATTATGTTTCATTCAATTATGTTTTGCATAATGTCAGAATGTACAAATAAAGTACGTGTTTGATAGATAAAATAAATACGATTAAAAAAAGCAGCGAATTAAGTCGAACCCAACGGGAACCCGGCGTGTGACGTCATGCGCGTTACGACAGCCGTGAGCGAGCACGCACGCACGCACGCACGCACAGGAATCATCACACTCTAGTGGCTAGAGATCTTTAAGGGGAGACAACTGGTGAGTGTGAATTAAACACACTTTTTTTAGAGCGTGTAGAACCAGATAACACAACAAACGCTTTTAGAGTAAAACGGCAAATGTCGACTAGCTGACTTTCAATCCTCGTTAAATCCTCTTTTGTATTTAGGCTAAATCACATGAGCGAACTGTAGCTAACGCTAACAGAATTAGCACTCCCGTTGTAAACCAGTGTAAACTGTTAGCATCAGCTAACGGCTAGTTTGAACTAGAACGTTCCATCCCTGATAATAACTGTTTTGACTTCACGAACGTATTCATGGGTTGGCACTTGTTCCACAGTAACGGTTACACAACAGTTATCTGAAATTTTATTTGAAAAAGTCTATCATAATCTGCTCTTTCGCGTTTAAATCTTGGATACTGAGTTTATAACTGTGGGCGCTTAGTGAAAGTATTATCTCCAGAACAGTAAATAAATGGAATAAATACATTGTAACATTCGAATTCTGCTTCAAGTCATTCGTACCAAACTGAGATTTTTCTGTTTTGGGAACCATTAACAAACAGTTTTGCCTATTTTATGGCCTTTGGTGATAATACCACATGTCCCTGTCTCATAGGTTTCCTTTACGTATTTATTTGGTGAGGTTTAAGCCTCAAGACAGAATGGCAGACACAAAGCGTCTCGCATTCTCCATCATCCAGTTTCTCCATGATCAGCTGTCCTCTGGGAGTCTGTCATCAGATGCTCAAGAAAGCTTAGAAGGTAAGACCTTAGTCCTAGAATCAGCGATGGACACTGTTATGCCACAGTTTGGTAATTCCCTTTTTTTATTTACCTCTTTTATCTAGTTGCCATCCAGTGCCTGGAGACAGCGTTTGGCGTCTCGGTAGAGGACCAGAGTTTAGCAGTCAGTCAACCTCTGCCAGAGATATTTGCCTCTGCAACCAAACAGGTAAAATCTAAACCGGGGGGTTTACAAACTGGGGTCAGGGGTGTAAAAAATAAATAATGGTAAACTAAGACAAATAATAAAATTTTTTATTTAAATAAAAACATTATTGTTAAAGTAAATACTGTGATGACTGTCTTCTAAATTTTAGGACGGGTGTCCCTCGCAATATATAATCTAGTGGTCCATGGCATTTAAAAGATTGAAATCTCCAGATCTAAACCATGTCGTTTTGTAATGTTTATTAATAGCATTGAATGGACTTAAGACATTGTTATATGTTGCAGACACCTCAAGCTAAGACCAATTCATCCAGTGGTTCACCTTCGGAGGAGCAGTTAGCAGAGGCAGAGTGTCTTAAAACAGATGGTAGGACCATCACACCTTTACCATTTCACGTTGCTTCCTATGGCCTTCTCACTCCAAGTATTGCATGTTTGTATCTGCAGGTAATGATCAGATGAAGGTAGAGAACTTTAGTGCAGCTGTTGAGTTCTACTCAAAAGCAATCCAGCTTAATCCTCAAAATGCTGTCTACTTTTGCAACAGGTACTTGCAAAGTTTCATAAAACTGGTTTATAAATATATTTAAAAAACTGTTTATATATATATATATATATATATATATATATATATATATATATATATATATATATATATATATATATATATATATAAGGAGAATTGGTTTTCTTATTTGAAAATTAAATTTAAATGATAAATGATCTTTAGAGCTGCAGCCTACAGCAAATTGGGGAACTATGCTGGAGCTGTGCAAGACTGTGAAAGAGCCATTGGAATCGATCCAAACTACAGTAAAGCATATGGACGGATGGGGTAATTTTTATTTTATTTTTCCCCCTTAAAATGTTTAAGCATAATCAGCGCATTTCTGTAAGCACAGATAAATTACTGGATGCCAATCGTTTAAACTTTTTAGAAAGGTTATGATTTAAGTGTGTGCTCGCTGCGCGCTTCAAAGTCTGAATGCAGCCCTGTCGCCCAAGCGCAAGCCTGTAGAACATGCATGTATTTTTATATCTCCTGTTACGTTATGCAACAATGTTTATATTGTAAAATGTTGTAGATGGCTGCAAAAATGCATGACATATATCTGATCTCTTTTAATGAGCAGTTGAAACTAGCAAAGCAGATATGTTTAAAAATGAGAGACCTTGTGTATTTCAGAGATTTTATGCATTATGCATACTTTTTTTGTTGTAGTTATTATTGGTATTTTGGTTACTCAATAAAGTGTCTCAAAGTTGATTCTGAGCAACACTAAATCCTCACTGAACTTGTGCTGCAGCTTGTCTAATTAAGCAAAAGCTTATGAGGTAGTTGATATATGTTCTGAATGGACATACTGTATTATTTTTGGTATGTGCAGTTCGTAAGGTTTTTTAAAAATTCTTAAATTAGTTTTTAAAAACCCCCGCATTGGATAAGTTTTCTTTTATGTTTTGCTCATAAACTAGGCTTGCTCTTGCAAGTTTGAACAAATACTCAGAGGCTGTGAGCTACTACAAGAAAGCGTTGGAGTTGGACCCCGACAACGACACTTACAAAGCCAACCTGCAAATAGCAGAACAGAAGATGAAGGAGGGACAGCCCAGCCCAGTGAGCGCACCGAACCACCACGATAAGAGCTTTCTTCTCTCTGTGGGAAACAGAGAGTTGTGCTAAAGGCCATGTGTTTATCTTTGTTAGGCAGGGGGTTTGGGTGGAGTCGACCTGGCCGGTTTGCTGAGTAACCCTGGTTTCATGAACATGGTCAGTAGAAACTAATCTGTATGTTCATCATTAATGCTTACTTATTCTCACTAACTCACTGTCACTCTCTTTAGGCGTCTAATTTAATGAACAACCCTCAAGTGCAGCAACTGTGAGTAGACAAAACATAAGCAAAGCTTTTATTATACACATCATATGCAAATTATACATTGAAAACTTTAATGTTGTAAACCATCAAAAATGTAGGGCTTGGGCCAAAAATCATAATCATGTCTTTTAATTACATTTTTTTATGGAATTTAAGAACTTGCTTCCATACTCACACCAAACTCACAGCACATGCAATAAGAGTTCACTCATTTCTCCAATCTTTTTTTTTTTTTTTCTCTGGTAGACCTATCATTTCATATCGTTCATGACCATAATCGGAGACAAAAAATTCCCCAGAACAACACTCATCAGAATATTAATTTGGAGTAAATTGGCTCTTCAAAAATATTGCGAAACAATACATTTTTGTATTGTTACTAACGCTTAATGTCCAGCCTTGATTTAAGAAAATGGTTGAACCTGACATGTAATCATGAGGGTCTGCGGTGGTCATCTCTATAATGTTTCTGTGATATATTAAGGTTTTTGTGTATCTTAGTTGGTCACATCATACTACATTAGTTTACAGGGCAAAGATTTTCAGGTAGGAATACAGATTGAAACCAACCTTTTTGAAATAACCGTAAAAATGATCATAAACATTTAATAAGGTTTTCTTTTCAAGAAGTACTTTTTTTTTTCTAGTGAAGACCCAAAATAACAATTCATACAGGATGCACTTGGCCAGAAAACTGAAACGACAAAAAAAATGTATAATTAATTAAATATGTATTTAATAATCAACTCTTAAATTAAAAACGGACTTGACTACAAACATAGAAATTGCACTGGTTTTATGTAAAGAAACTAAATTTTCGATGCATCACTCTTTCGGGGCAGTTGTTCCAACTTGACATAAGACTTTGTGTTCTCAGCAGAAATGTATATCAGCTGTTTCTGTGCCCATGTAGGATGTCAGGTATGATGTCTGGGGCTTACGGCCCTATGGGGGCAGCCACCTCGCCAGGAGCAACAGCTGGAGCAACAGCTGGAGCAGCGGCTGGAGGTGGAGCAGGAGCTGCAGCTGCAGGTGTAGGTGCAGGTGTAGGTGTAGGAGGTGCAGGTGGTGGTGCCAATGATCTCTCCGGCCTCATACAGGCGTAAGTGGTTTTCATTGGCTCTACTTCCTAAGAGGAAATTTCAGGTTATGTTTAAAGGGGCTGAACTCGTGTTTTTCTGTCACAGCGGTCAGCAGTTTGCACAGCAAATGCAGCAGCAGAACCCTGAGCTAATTGAGCAGCTGAGGAGTCAAATGCGCAGTCGACCTCCAAGTAGTGCTGGCAACGACGAACACTGACACCGCCCTATGGTACCACAAATCTCTCTAATATTTCTTTTTGTGAAAAGACCGGAACATAGCTTAAATGGGTTTCAGAAATAAAGGCAAATATACTGCACTAGTTGATTTTGAGATTTTAGGCTCTTGATAATCTTGTTTTAAAATAGTGTAAACATTCAAAATGCTTATATTGCGCATTATCTGATTACATATGTAGATTTAGGTAACAATGCATCATTTTATGGGGTTCTCTGTTTTCACTAGTGCAAATAGCCTGCTTTTTGTTGTGATTGGGCTAGTCAACATTGCAAAAGATGCTTGTCAAAGTTCCAGCGGCATGGATGGTAAAGCACAGTCTTTTGCTGAAATTAATTTCAAATCTTATCTTACTGGAAAGGTATTTATTTTCAATAAAAATGAAGAAAAAATCAAAAGGTTGAAAACCATGTAGGCTTAGGATGGGGTGTTATATTATTTTCCTAATAATATGATGGTATCCATTTAATAATTTGTATTAGAATTGTAATTTATAGTTATTTTTGGATACTGTTTTATAGTGTACTAGAACACTGAGGTGCAGATAATTGCCACTGTTTGCAATAAGTAGTATAAATAGCCAAACATCCTGCTGTTTTAACAATGTAAATATAATCTATTGCTATTTACACTTTAGTGTTAATGGCATATTATTAAAAATACTGCTATTTTCCCTTAGTGTAAACAGAATTTATTGCTGTTTGCACTTAGTGTAAATAGCATCTAAGAAAATGTGCTATTTTTACTGTGTGTAAATAGCCTCTTCCACCTATAGGCCATTTTTTTCAAAAATATTTTTATTTTTTTATTGTGTTCAGTACCGCTATCATAATCCAATCTTTAGAGTTTTATTATCTATATTCTGAAGGTGGTTTGTTCATGTGTTTATATAATATTTTTTTCCTCAAATTTTCTACAAAATCATGTAGTGAAAAAAAAATCATATTCAGAATCAGATTTATGTTCTGGAAATGGATGCATGTTTGTGCATAATTATTAATTACGCAGTGCCTCAGTTGCATATTTAAACCTAATATTTAAAAAAAAACAAAAAAACTTTGTGGTTGAGCTTTACCTGCTCAAAACTGCTTATTTTAAACAGAATATCTGTTCATAACTTAAGATTACTTCTCTCGTTTTGTGCACAGTTTCATTCTCAACCTGGTGGACCTTTGGAAGATGGGCTACTTTTTTATTTTTTAAGATATACCTTGTTCCTCCAACTCTAGGGACGAGACTGAATTTATTCATCTATAAAAACCGCATGAGTTCCCACTGCCCCACATCGCCTTGCCGGTTGGAAGAGGTCATCAGTGCACACGTACACATCATAATTGGGCACTGGACTTCAGCAAATGTTTGATCTAATGAAATATCACACTGGGTTAACACTATATTCCCCGAGTAATAATCCATGTTACTGGACTGTGACTATTAATGAAGCGCTGCTACATGGATATAATGCAGATTTGCTGTAACACCTCAGCGATTCACTTGTCCAATGATAAGTCTCTGCCTGAACTGAAAGGGGTTGACAAGGAACATGTGCAAACTCAACATTGACAATTAAATGTCAGATTTCGAATAGGAATTGTGTTTTTGCAGCTGAGGTTTCATGTTTCACAACCACTTATTGCTTGCAACCAGTGCGATATGTCAGAAGGTACCATTACTTAACAAGTGTGGTTCTTAATTTGTTCTGAACTTTTGGATTAAAGGAAATGGATGTTTTTGTCCATTTTGGAGAACCGATGTATGCGTGATGGTATATTAAAATGAACATGTCATCTGTAACATCACTAGGTGTCACAAAACCTAGCAAGCTACAGTGTACATTACAAGTAAATCAGTAAGTGCAGAGGCGTTGTGATGTTACTTTAGTAATAGCATGCACAAAGCCAGATTCAGTATTCCTCAAAACATGCAAAATCAGAAGATTATACAGACCTGCAACAATTAAATATGTTAAGAAAAATATAATTTCATTTTTTTTTTAGCCAATGTCGTTTGCTACTGACCTTTGATACATTTCTAACAAGGAAAAAATGACACTTTTGTGTTTTTAATTTTTGTGATTGCTGAATAATGTTGAACTTGCATTTCCTGTGTCTCATTTTTCATGCAATTTTTTTTAAAAGGAATAGTTCACCCAAAAATGATAGGTTAGCTTCACGACGGATATACCCGATTTATGGAGCTTCAAAATAATGGCCGCTATCCACGAGCACTACCAAGCTTTGAAGAGCCAGGATAACAAAAATAAAAGACTGAAAGAAGAAAGTTATATACTTAGGAGGAAAATATGCCGTAATTTAAATATTTGGGCGAACCATTTCTTTAAATTGCTTTCTCTACTTTTGGGGTGAAAAGGTTTTTTTTTTTTTACATTTGTAAAATAACTTCATATTAAAAGCAAAAAAGCACGCCCTGCTCGGATTTCAGAAGTAACGAAACGCGTTATTTTCCATAAAAGTAAAGTAAGTCGTTTCCTTCTGGGAGAGTAACGCAATATTTCAATGCATTGCTTCTAAAAGTAGGAAGGTTTAACACATTGAAGCTTGCTCTGTTTTTCTTCATCCGATTTTTATTTTCATATCCGACTTTATGAGGTTCCGAACGTACCTATGTTGCCTAGCAACGTAAACTTGCTGGACAGCTTGCTAGGTTTTGAGAGGCAGCCGCTAAACAGGCGTTGCAGCTTTCAGCAGCAGGAAGTACTGGCACAAACACGGGTAAAACGCTTTATTTCATGCATAATTATATGAATTGTTATCTCCTTATACTTCACTGTTTGATGAAGCGTCACAAAAAGCGTATTAAAAACGGTAACATAGTCTTTTATGGACGTGCAGCGTTTGTTAGCTTAGCATTTGAACTAAGAATTGCAGCTAGCGACTCCAGTTTGACTAGAAATTCGTGAAACAATAGGCTTGCACGTTTTAATAGAAATTGTTAACGTTTTATAAAGACGTATGCGATAAAAAGGGGTATTTCAACTTTGACAGCTAGCAGCTCACTAGAGTTAGCATGCTAATCTGTACACCGACCTCGTCACTCACCTTTCAGATATGATAACGCCTCGGAAAAGATTGTCAGATGTGAATTAATTTACCCCACACGCCTGACAACGGTTGCCACACTGAAGCTGTTTTAAAGTTGCTTAAATACTGACGTTTTTCATATGTTAATCGCGTTAATTATGAAACTCATGTTTCTAAAACATTTTTCAGGGATGCTGTCCATGACCTGACCAGTCGGCCTGAAGAAAAAGTGTGTTTGGCTTCAGTGTTTCTTTTCCAGATACACATGCTTTGCTAAAGTGGGATCACGGGCCATCTCCTAAGTATGGAGATAGCTGTAGCCAAAATCCTGTGCCTGTTGGGGGTGTTTGCCCTGATGTTAGGGGGCATTCTTATTCCTGTGCGGATGATGCACATGGAGTATGATAAAATCACGAGGTACAGAAGAGTGGTTGCTTTAAGCAACTGTTTTGGAGGAGGTGTATTCCTGGCGACCTGCTTCAATGCCCTTTTACCAGCGGTTAGAGCAAAGGTATGTCATCAAGCATGGTTTTGGTCTTTAGGTTCACTCAAAAATAACGTTTTTTAATCACTGCAGAGTTGTTCCGAAGCCACATTGGTTTCTTTCTTTGTTTCATTTGTTTCATTCTGGCTGCATTTTTTCATGCATGTGCAATTGGGGGAGCTTAAAACATACTTTATATGGCTTCTGAGGCATTTGGTATAGCTGTATACAGTTGAATTTAATAATTTGTAATATGAAATAATATTTTCTCAGTTTTTTAGTATCTGAATAACTTTTTTTTTATTTAAACAAGAGTATGAGATTCATATTTTCACTATATCACTTTACAAGCCACAAAAGCCTGATGTGTTAAATATATAAACTATATATAATATATATATACATATATATACACTTGTCTAAAAATATATTTTTAACTAACCATCAGGAAATTCACTGGGCTTTAAAGGGGTCATATGATTTTCCTTTCTCTTTGGAGTGTCGCATGCTGTGCATAGATAAGATCTCTAAAGTCGCAAAACCAAAGAGATATTCTTTATGAAAGTTATGACTTGTCCACACCCCCCTAAAACGACTCGTTTAAACACTTTTCTACATTACAGAGTGGATTTATTTTCAAACCCCACCCAAATGTTTAGTTTCTCTGATCACAAATTCAGACGTGTTATGTTTATGAGGCGCGATGCAACGCAACACGTAAAAAGACAGTGCTAAGTCATGATAATCAATAACTATGTCCCCACTAGATGCAACAAATGCCTGGTTTGCAGTGGGTTTTATTGTTTTGCCGGAACATCACGTTACGGCAAGGGGCATAACTTTGAAATCAGATGATTGGTATTCAGCCAATCACTACGCACGGAATTGCTGGCCAATCCGAGCACACCTTGATTTTTTAGAAGGTGTAGCTTAGAGGAGAAACGGTAAACAAATTGTTACAAATCGCATAACATCAAATACACAAAATAATGTTCTTTTTAGTAACATGATATGACCCCTTTAAGAAAAATCATTAATTACAGTTTACATTTACAGACCCTTGACTTCCTACCTTTTTGCTTTCAGGTTGACGATGTCCTGGAAACGTTAAAAACTCCCAATCATTATCCTCTGGCAGAGACGATGATGATGATTGGGTTTTTCCTCACAGTATTTGTGGAACAGGCCGTGCTCACTTTCCGCAAAGAGAAGCCCTCATTTATCGACCTGGAGACTTTTAACGCTGGCGGCTCGGCAGCGGGGAGCGACTCAGAGAACGATGCTCCATTCATCGCTCCCGCCCGAGGTTCCAGAGACCACCAGTACCATTCCCATCACCACGGACACTTCCACCCTTCGGAGCTGACGCACGCCGGGCCGTTGAGGTTAGCTAGCCTGGTGCTAGCGCTCTCCGCTCACTCTGTGTTCGAGGGTCTCGCTTTGGGCCTTCAGGAAGAGGGGGCTGAACTGGGAACCCTCTTCATTGGAGTGGCCATCCACGAGACGCTGGCAGCCGTGGCTCTGGGGGTTAATATAGCCAAGGCGGGCGTCTCTTTACGGGACGCCAGTAAACTGGCCGTAACAGTGAGCCTAATGATTCCTCTGGGCATCGGGATAGGAATGGGTATTCAGACAGTCCAGCACCTGGCGGAAAGTATTTTATCAGTAGTGCTCCAGGGCCTGGCAGCCGGCACGTCCCTCTTCATCACGTTCTTTGAGATCCTTTCACGAGAGCTGGAGGATAAACACGACAGGCTACTGAAGGTGCTGTTTCTTGCTCTGGGCTACAGTGTATTAGCAGGACTTGTCTTCATCAAATGGTAAAAGGGGTTCAAAATGTAACATAAAAAACTGTTCCGCTCTTTTAGAGCACCATCTCTAAAACATTATAATCAACAGTTTCTTTAAATCTACTGAATAACGTTTGGTATTTTAGAGAGCAAGTGTTTTCAAACTGTTTGACCTTTATTTTTATTTATATATATATATATATGTGTGTGTGTGTGTGTATGTGTGTGTGTGTGTGTGTGTGATTAATATGTTAAGTGTCATATTGTCCAGAAAAATTGTTTCCAAAAGCTAACTTTAGTTTTGTTACTGTACTAAGGCCAAATATTACATGTACAGTTAGTACAAAGGAATTATAATGCATATTTAAATGGCTAACTAGAAATGAAAAAATAATGAGGTAATCATAATATTAAAAATAGTGTTAATAGGAAGGGTTCAGCCAAAAATGAAAGTGACCCCTTGAATTTCCCTCAAGCCATCCTAAGGTGTATATGTGGAGTACTGTTTATGACGGAGTACTTCTAAATCTTGGCCACTATTCACTGCCATTATAAAGCTTGAGCCAGGTCATATTTCAGTAGAAATCCAATTGTATTAATCTTAAAGAAGAAAGCCATATACACCCAGGATGGCGGGTAAATCACAGAATAATTTTAATTTTGGGGTAAACGATTCCTTTAATTAGCATCTCACGTGAATGAACACCCTGGGCCTCATTCTTTTGAATTATACCCTTTTACGTCTTGCTCAAATCATCTGATACATTTCAGGCTAGTTTTTTTATTTATTTTTTATTTATCCTTTATGTAAATATCACAGTCAATATGTACCAGTACTACAAAGGCTGTTTTGAAGGATTTGCTTGTAGATACTATTAGCTGAATGCACACGTAGGATGTGAACTGCGGTGAGGTTCCTGATTTAGATTCACATTCATCGTAATGCAGTTGAGTTCAGTCTGACCGTCACATGTTTCGGTTACTTGACACAAGTGTCACTGGGGGGGAAATACTCCCGATCTAGACAGAGACTCAGTTTTGGCTGCGAGCTGACAGACAGATGGTGTTTTGAAGCAGAACGGGGTGAATGTATTTGAGCAAGCTGGGTTTGCTGGTTGACCGTTTCATCTGCTGGTATAGTTTTATGCATAATTCAGATTGCTCATTGTTACTTTAAAGCTATATTTGATTTTGGCTGCTAGGCTCAGTTTGAGTGTGATGAATATTTTGTATTCATAAATATATAAATGAAGAGAAATGCTGAATCCCGCATTATGAAAACGACATGCATTGCTATTGCCCAGAGTGAGCCTCAGGAAGTTAAGACGTAACAACCTTGTATTCCTCGTGTTTGAACAACCTTTGTTTTGTACTCCTGTGTTTTTTACAGCTTTATGAACTTTCACGGTGATATACTTTTAAGCCTATCAGGGAGATTCTTAGTCTTTTCATTGTTTAGGTGTTTGTGGGCTCTTTGTGGCAACCCGTGCGTGTTGCCACACGTTCGTTTTTTTTTTCTTTGCGTTTTTAATCGTTTGGTGAGTTTATTATTCTGCTTTATTATTTATAAATCAAATACGCTTAATTCATTGATCAGTCATTTTATATGATTTGAGTTTTTTTAATCTGTTGTGTTGTTTTCCTCGCAGACATGTTAAAGATAAGACAGAGGTTTTGTTTTATTAATGGGCATTTTTGTGGAGCAGTAATCTTCCATTGATATTGCTTGTGGTAATAATGTTTGGACAGAGCATTGAAAAGAATGAAACGCATTTACCGTCACTTCATCTCCTTTTTTTCTGCTCCCACTGGCTTTCTGTGCCTGCCGAGAGAAGACTGTTAATACAGCTTTGGGTAGTGAAACATTGATTTTGGGACAAAACCTACTGCTAACAGGTTTTGGGTACCAGATATTTTCAGACAGGATCTTGCATCCGAGGTTGGATTCTGATGTGGAGGCTTAATCTAAGATTTTTAATCTCAATCTGTAGCCAATTCCTGCCTGTACTCTTTTCCTTGTGTCAATAAGATTTAGCATCTCAGTGTTGCGAAATTCCTTTTTAAAATGTAATAATCGATCATCTTTAATTTTTCTATTTAATAAAGTGATTTTCCTGTGATTTTTGGATTCTCTTATTTACCGTCTGAATACTTATAGCCTAGTTGGAAGTGTTCCAGATCACCATGTAATCGGTCTGTTCCTTTAACCTGGAGTGTGCCACAATCTGACACACACAGGTCCCGACCCATCAGACCCATTAACACTGACTGATTACACACCATTGTCACGTGAAACGGCCTTTTGTCGTGACGGGATTATGGCCGGATTGGATTACCGGTATATCCAAGGTTTCATTAGCTAACACACTTGTCCAGAAAACCTGACCTTGTTTACAACAGTTCAATGCAAGATTTAACCAATGGCAAAGACATTTAAGTGATATTATACCGGATTACAAAATCACGGGACCAGAATTGCAAGATGTAACTCTTAATTGTGAGGAAAAAAAAGAATGGCAAGATATAAACTCAAAATTCTGAGGAAAAGAGGATCATGAAATATCAGAATTCTGAATTATGTTTATATCTGGCAATTCTGCCTTTTTGTTCATCATTTTAGGATTCTGTTTATATCTAGTGATGTAGGCTAACTTTTATTCCAGGATTTTTTTTTTAAATTTGAGCCCGCACATAAGAGACGATCAGTCGTAACGAGATCACGTGAAGGCACGTGCTGGCTTTCCTCGCGGCTTTAGGTGACCGAGATCGTTTACCTGTCCTCGTTATGGATTAGTTTCGCAAACAGCACTATTCGCTGTTGTCTTGCCCTTTGCCACGGTAGTAAATGCACAAAAAGCGGGGGGTCATTTGACATCGCTTCACGCCAAAAACCCAGAAGTATGGCACAGAGCCACTGTCAACAGGGAAGTGTTAGATTTTATTACTGCATCCTAATCTCCTTAGCCTCTTAATTCCTCCCGACCGTGGTCTTGAGATGCTGGATGGATGCACGATGGCTTAATCCCGCTTTAGAAGAGGTTACGCTTTGCCCTCCTGCGTTACTCGCAGCTTCTCGCCCATGGAGGAGCTACTGATCCCCGCGGACGCCGAGGAGGCGCCGCCGCCCGAGCCCGCCGTCTGCTTCTCTCCGGCGGGACCCGCGAAAACCCCGCTGGAGAGGATGAAGGACTGCATGTCGAGCACGTTCTCGGTCGGTGTCAGAGATTACGTGAAGGACTACATCAGGCAAAACGGGCTGCTGACGCTGTCGGTTCTCGCCGTGATCACGGGATGCGTCCTGGGCTTCATGCTGAGGGGTCTGGGTCTCTCCACACAGGTAAGGCATTGGGACCTTTTAAAAAATAAACGACCGGGGACGTGTCAGTGAAAATGCACAGAAGGAAGAAAGTGAACTAACAAGTTGGAAAGCTGTTAGTAATCGTTGTAGTTTTTTTAATCAAAAGGGGACATACATTTTCATTAATTCAGTTTCATTATATTTTCACTATTGCAAGGATAAAACCTGAGAACGATGTTGTTGTTGTTGTGTGATGGAATAAAGCGTTATTTGTCGCTTTTGAATGTTAGGAAAGGCATAAGGGCGCCCGTGCTCAGAGATCTAATCCCACACAGACAGCAGTTGAGCCGAGACAAATTCAGGTTGACATGAGTGACCCTGATGAACAGCAAATGGCAACAGTTGGGGAAAGCAGCTCAGACGGGCTCCTTCCCAGTTAAGGCCCGTTCAAACCAAGCGCGATAACAATAAAGATAACGATGTCGGCGCCCGCACCAGCGTGCTTGACGAAATCTCCCAAGCGCGCGCGCGTGCGTCTGCCGCTTTAAATTATCGAGCGCGTGAGAACGGGGTGGATTCTGATTGGCTGTCAATGTTTGTATCGCTCCTCAGCGAGATTCCAACGATGTCGTTTCTTTGTGCTTTTATCGTTGTAGTTGTGATTTCCATACTGATAACGATTTTTTGAACTGTATATTTATCGTTATTTTTATAATTATCGTGCTTGGTGTGAACGGGCCTTTACATTAGTCGCAAGCGTCAATACATATATACTTTAATATAAGCCGCTTGCACTTTTAACATACACTTCAGTTTTGTTTCTATAATATATATATATATATATATATATATATATATATATATATATATATATATATATATATATGCACTGCATATATTTATTATGTATATATTAATTCACACATATACAGTATATATTTAGATTTATAATATTCATATTATGACATATACATTTTTTCCCTAAAATACATATATGTGTTTGTATTTATATATACATAATAAATATACACAGCACTAATGCGAAATTTAGGCTAATTGCTGAATAACAGTTTGAGCTCTGAAGTTAGTTTGTTAATTTAAACCTCTTATTCTATACTAATGTACCCAATGCTTTTTGTACCAAAAAGTTTTTTTTGTTCCTTAAAAAAAACAAATACCGTACTGGCATCAGAATTCTGAATAATCAGTGCTGTATTTGTAGAGAAATTATTAGGTGTATGTATGTGTTTATATACATGAGTTTATACACAGATACATACATTAGTAATATACACATACATTATACACATCTCGGTGTCACATAATTCTTTAGAAAATACAAAAAATACACTATATTCTCACAAAAGCTGTCTTCAAAAATGTATCATAAGAACCCTATTAACAAATCATCACGGATCACTGAAGAAATGGCTGATAGAAATTCAGCTTTGCCACCACAATAAATTACGTTTAAAATATATTATTATTCATTTATTATTTAATTATTACTGTTTTTTCACTGTTTTAGCTTTGATTAAATAAATGTAACATAAAGAGTTCTTTCAGCAACATTAAAAATCTAAAAAATATGACTAGATGACATTTTTTTTTTTTACCATTTTCTAAACTTTAGCCCCTTTAGCCTCTTTTGTTGCTATTGATGATGTTTTTACTACACTAGTAAAACTGCTCATCATCTGAAAAGCCCTTTTTTGTTTTTTTTGTAACCAGGCAAAAATCTATTTCTCCTTCCCCGGTGAGCTGCTCATGAGGATACTTAAAATGTTGATTCTTCCCCTGATCACCTCCAGGTGGAGATTCGACTCATTCTATTTTTATATTTTATACAGAAAAACCAAATAATCAGAGTGTGAAGATCTCAACTCTTACTGTCTGCCCGTAGTTTAATGTCTGGACTGTCGTCTATGGAGTCGAAGGCCTGCTGCAAGATGGGGGTGCTGACAGTCACTTACTACCTTTGGACCACTTTCATCGCAGTAGTGGTTGGCATTGTATTAGTTCTCATTATCAAACCTGGCTTTGGGACACACGTGGAGCACGGCAGACTGGGAGGTGGACAAGTCATAACGTCCGCAGATGCCCTGCTGGATCTGGTCAGGTATGACTGTCCAAAAGAAAGTGTAGCAGGTCATTAATGGTTCAGTGGTTTCAGGGCTGCTGATCCAGGAACATGCACCACTTGGACAAGAAAGTCACCCAAACATGACAGTCCTATTTTAAATTCTTACCTGTATGGCTTTTTTGTGGCACAGGAAGAGAATATTTTTTCCATGCAATTTCAAAGCACTTTTTTGACTTACACAAAATGATTTGTTCATAGCACGTATGTCTTCAGAAGCCATTTGATGGCTTTGTGCGAGGAACCCAATCAAATTCACCGTAGCTTTACTTAGCATGTTCATGATATGTGAAAGCAAATTGTCTGAGTTAGATCTTTTCAGTTAATCAGTACAGTTCACAAAATCAGCCTTAATGAACTTCAACAGTATGTTCTTCACACAAGCTACTTCATTACTTATGAGTTTGTGGCATATAAGACAAAAATCAGATAGACCAGTTATAAGGTATTTTCACACAGATGAAAAAGAGCTGAATGGTGTGAGCTTGAGCACATGATTCTAGTATTGAAATTTTTAGGTGAACTTCCCCTTTAAATAAATTTTTTTATGACTAAAAACAATATGCTTTTGAGGTAAATTCTCCTAATTTTGATAGACATAAAAAGTCCCATGGACACTGCAAATGCCAGTCATAGGAGGAGTTGCCCATGTCTGAGGATTTTAGGCCATCCCATATAGTGCAATCCTATTAAAGCAGTGATTAGGGTATTTTTAGTAATCTGCACAAAGCGCCAAGTAAGAAGTGCAGGACCCTCCCACTCCCCTCTGCCCATAAACACAGCGAGTTTTGCGCAGCTGTACTTGATAATAGCTAACCTCAAGTCTGCAGTGTTTATGTCATGTCATATGAAGTATAAACGTGGTGTAAAACATACTCATAAAGACACAATTAATGAATAGGCATCATATACTTATTCTTATTCTATGTACTTACACTTATTCTTCATTTCCATCCTCAGGAATATGATCCCCTCCAATCTCATTGAAGCCACATTTCAGCAGGTGAGTGAACAGACACCTTAACATAGCAGCTGTTAAGTGAGCTTAAAACTAAAGCGTTTGTACTACGAGCATGAATAATAGCAAAATCCTTTTCAAGGCGAGTCGGTTCACTTGGCAGCCATATATAGGATGTTTGGTTCTGTTGCAGATTTGAAGTAACTATGTTTGGAAAGCAGTTTTTGATATTTCTGTATTGCCTCATTCAAGTAGTTATGGTGTCGTATGCTCAACATAGCTACCGGGAAGCGGTTCTTCTGAAATAGTGCTATCTATCCATCTATGTATCTACACACAATCTACATACAAATATTGAACTATTCTCATAGTGGACTCAATTACATCATTTGCAGTGCTTTATGGAAGTGGGTGGGGCTAAAGAACACTTTTGGCGGTAGTTCTAGTTCTCACTGTGACGCTCTGATTGATGGAATTTACGGTATAGCGTCATATATAATGTAGCTTCACTACAAATTATGCTATTAAATATGATTATGGTTAGAATAAGTTAATGCGATTGGATGGCTTTAATAAATGTATGTGAAATTAATTAGTAATATTGCCCAAAACTGCTTTTTTCAGAGCAGGCCATTTTGTTGCACGTCACTTTAAATACTAATGAGCTCGAACCCGCCCCTCTCTTTTGAGCGGCTCTCCGAGAGACTGTAAACTTTTGTGACGTCGCACAAACAGGAAGCTGAGAACGGCTTGATTTAAGAAATGGGTAATGATTTTAGTAGATAAAAAAAAAAACACACTGTGTGGATTTTTATCATTATGGGGTGAACACTAGGGATGCACAAAA
This sequence comes from Puntigrus tetrazona, assembly GCF_018831695.1. Classification (NCBI taxonomy): domain Eukaryota; kingdom Metazoa; phylum Chordata; class Actinopteri; order Cypriniformes; family Cyprinidae; genus Puntigrus; species Puntigrus tetrazona. The sequence continues at coordinate 15,121,518 of NC_056709.1, read as the reverse complement.
GCCAGTGTTGTCATTTGTACCAGCAAAAACCTAAACCTATATCTTGTTGTTTCAGTATAAGACAGAAATTATTCCAATCATAAAAACACCAGTGAACACAGGACGCCCAAATTTTGTCTACTTGATGCCCGATGAAGACAATCCAAAGGGTCGGACGGTGCAACTGGAGCTAACACCACCTCCAGACATCGAGTACAAGACCCATCCAGGCAGCAGTCAACAGATGAACGTCCTCGGCATTGTTATTTTCTCAGCCACGATGGGTAAAACATCTGCCTTCATCTTATGAAACATATTCACTAAGTAAAATCACAATCAAATATGGAACTATAACAAAGGGCTTTTCATTTAGGTCTCTTACTTGGAAAAATGGGTGAACGGGGAGCTCCTCTGGTGAACGTTTGCCAGTGCATCAATGAGTGCGTGATGAAGATCATTAATGCGGCCGTATGGTAAGAGAGAGAAAGCACTCATTCATACTCAAACATCTGGCAGTTCCACACAGATGTTGATATTAAGATCAGGAAGTAGTATTTACAGAATAGCTGGGGGGCTCAGATAGCATTTGCTGAGGATCTGAGTGAAAGTTTTTGAGCATGCAGCTGGCACGTGCGTAACAGCCATCGGCTTGAAGGGGTGTTAAAGCCATACTGTCGTTCTGCACATGCAGGGATTATGGATCACCTGCGCTTAAAAGCTGAGGAGCTAAAAGCACTGTCACACACATCGCTAAATATTTAGGCCTAAATTATAGATTCATCCCATTTGAACTGCATGCAAAATTTCATGTATTTGGATTGGCCAGTTTTAACATTAACTAAGCAATGATACAAGTATTTCTGCATTCAAAAAAATCATGGCTTAAGTCTCAGAAATAAAGGTTCAAAAGCTGTCACTGGGGTAATAATAATACCTTTTCAAAAGGGATATGTTTGTACGTAAAGGGTCCATTTGCATACCTTAAAATATGGCTAGCTGTGAAAATGATATTCAGTTGTATGAAAATGCATTGCTTATAAATATTTATACCTGTTTTTGTTTATTTAAACTGCATTTATTAGTGCTAAACTATTTCACGTATGACTGACGGATGTATTAGATAGGTTAACATTGTCTAATCTAAACAGATGGCAATTTTCTATGATAGGACAAATTTATATTTAGGCCTTAATATAGAGAGCACGTAATTTTCATATCAACTCCAAATCAGTGACTGAAATCAAAACGAACCCTGTTTAGTCCCTTAATACATATACTTTCTTAATGTGAACGATTCATCGCTGCATGTTATTCAAATACAGTTTTTGTAATAAAAACAGTATATTATGATAATAATTGTAAATCATTAATTTAATAAATATGCTTTTTTTATATTCTCAATGGACAAAAAGTACCCTCTTGCATTTTGTGCATTGAATTTTCTCTACTCGAAAATCATCACTTCAAATTTTTAATAGTCTAATAGTTAAATGTATAACATGGGGGTTAATAAATCACGACAATGTGGAAAATTAATGACAGGAGAGCAATTTATCATGTTGACTGTTAACAATAAAGTCATCACATTTGGAGAATCGTTTGATTAATTCCTACCAGCTCCTCTGTATTTTTCAACAGGTATTTTCCTTTTGGGATCATCTTCCTTGTGGCTGGCAAAATCCTGGACATGAGCGATCCCTCCACACTTGGGAAGAAGCTGGGCTGGTACGGGCTGACGGTTATGGCAGGCCTGTTCGTGCACGGCCTCATATTGCTTCCTTTCTTCTATTTCATTCTGACGCAGAAAAATCCTTTCACGTACATCAGAGGGCTTCTGCAAGCCATGGTCATTGCTCTCGCCACATCATCCAGGTATGAAGAACTAGGAGCTTACAAAATCGGTTTTATTTTTTTCTTGAATTTTCAAGTTTTCCCCCCTCAAATAAATTTTTTTATAACTGTATTCATTTTTTTAGTTTAATTTGTCTATGCGCCGTTTTGATGGTTATATTAACAGTGTGTCTGCTTAATAGAAATTATGAAATGTACACAATTTAACAACAATTTATTAAAAGTAAAAAAATAAACAAAAAACAATTTCCTCTCAAATTCAAATTTTTACCAAACTGTTCCATTACTTGTTTTCTGTTTGTACGTTAATACTATGAATCATATGTATGCATATTCGAGAATTTAAGATGGTTTCTGTGCAACTCTTTATAAATGAGGCCTCAGATTTTGATTTGTGCGCTGGCCTACTTTCAATTTATCCATCAAAAAGGAAATCATAGTGCCCTAAATTAACTCCCAAAAATAAAAATAAAGTGTAAGTGGCTTGTTTTAACTACGTTAAATTACCGTAAGTTGATACATGCCTCATGACCTTGTAAACTTAAGATATTCTCTCTTTTTTTTCACAGTTCAGCAACGCTGCCCATCACAATGAAATGTTTGCTGGAGAACTGCCGAGTGGACAGGCAGATTGCCCGGTTCGTGCTGCCTGTGGGGGCCACCATTAACATGGACGGAACGGCGCTGTATGAAGCGGTCGCTGCTATTTTCATCGCCCAGGTCAATGACTACGAACTGGATTTCGGACAGCTGGTAACCATCAGGTACTTGCGGACAGTTAAAGACGTAACACAGCTCCTGTTCCTGTTCAGCGGTTCTTACTAATCAGTTATTACACAGAACCTTTAAACAAAGTTAGTAAAGGGTTTACAAAAAGTATTGTAGCATTTTCGATAATAGGCCGAATTCAGAAAACGTGCATTTAATTTAAACAAGTGTTTGAATATCTAATAAACATTTCATTTCACTAACCTTGTAAACGTTGTAAAATAGATCCTTTTAAGCATGCATTTAAGCATATGTAGCTTTATGGAAACATATAAACGCTCTGTCTGAGCGCCTGTGCAACATTACATCCTTCCATTCAAACTGTACTGCACTTCATCCGATTACTATTTCCATTTGTTAAAAGCACTATAACAGTTACAGGTTCAAGAAGTTGCCATCTAAATAATTCTCTAATATGGATTTTTTTCGTATGTAATAATTAACAATTAGTAAATATTATGTAATTTCCGAAAATGCTGCATTTGCGTGTATTTTTAAAGGTTTACTCCACTAAAAAGTAATATTTTGTCATGCATCGGTATGCCTCTCCACATCACTGTAGTCTCATTTTGGAGAGTACGCGCTAGACACAAACTACGAACGCTCTTCTGTGTCAGCCGTGCCACAAGGAAATGCTTTTTCCGTTCAATTCAAAGCGTAAATACATGTATCCGTGTGCGGTGACTGACACAGAACAGCATACAGTTTTAATAATTCATAAAATACTGACTGAACCACTGATGGCAAATGAGGTATCTGGACTACCCTAACATTGTTCATTATTTAGTCAGTGGGACAGTCACCGGCCAAAAATATATTTTGTGTTTGTGAAGATAAACGAAGCTTTTATGGGTTTGGAACGACATGGGGATGCATTTTTATTTTGAGGTGGAGTAACCCTTTAAAATGAATACATAGTAGAAACTAGATGAGCTCACCTAGCATGAGAAGTTAAAATCATAATGATCTCTCCAGCATAACAGCGACCGCTGCCAGCATAGGTGCCGCTGGGATCCCTCAGGCAGGCCTTGTAACCATGGTGATAGTGCTCACATCCGTCGGATTGCCAGCGGATGACATCACGCTGATTGTGGCCATTGATTGGATCTTGTAAGTTGAGATAACTGTCATTTGTATCTGCAATAGTTGCGAACAGCTGTTATCATTGGATCATGTAAACGAATAAATAGTAAAAGAATAAATACCAAAACGGTGAAACAGAATGAAGAATAAACTATACTCCTTCTGGTTTAAAGAGATCGCTTTCGAACCATGATCAACGTGCTAGGAGATGCTCTGGCAGCTGGAATCATTGGTCACTTGTGTCGAAAAGACTTCCCACCTGACAGAGTGGTAAGCTAACATCTGTTTTCTGTTTATAGTATTTGGGTCAATGACATCTCATTTTTTTCTCTTCTGTATCTATGATTTTATTTTGAAAAATCAAAAACAAATACTATACATATAACCGCTCCGTAGTTTAAACAGTAGAGCACGGTTCTCCCAATGCCAGGATCTTGGTTTGGATTCCCAGGGTGTAAATGTAAACGTAATGACTTGCTGAGCATGCTTGTAATGATGTATGCTTTTCATTTCTCAATTATTTAGATCTTTTCAGGGGACACGCAGGAAAGAACATGTATGTCCTGATATCATAATAAAAGCAACTTTTCATTAACTAAATTCTTTGTTGGAAAACTGGGAATATGACGTCATCATCATGTGGCTCATCTGATTGGTTCTCTCCTGTATCAGTAGCCAATAAGCTCGCTGCTCAACATTCAAATATGACTAGTGCTTGCTGCTTCAGCTGCAGCCTGGCTACAGAAAGCCTCCACCTTCCTCAGCTCCTCCTGTATTGATCTGAGGCGACTCACGTATGCTATATGGAGGTGATGTCATGTATGTGATATTTTCAGCAGCATGCTGAGAATGGATGTTAAATTTACCAAATTAAAGCAGATAAACGGTGCATAAACAGGTGATGTTATATGTAAATGCCCCTAAGACCTTACATGTCATTGATCCATTTACAGATCTTTTTTATACAAGTATATTATAAATGCTTTTTTAAGGGTTCAAAATCAATCACGTATCGTTCCAAATCAGTAAAAGCTTTATTTGTCCTCGGAACACAATTTAAGATATTTTGGGTGAAAACCAGGAGGTCTTGTGACTGTCCCATTGACTTCCAAGTAATGAACACTGTCAAGGTCCAGAAAAGTATGAAAGACATCATCATCATCATCAGAATAGTACGTGTTTTATCAGTGGTTCATCCATAACCTTAAGAAGCCACGAGAATACTTTTTGTATGCAAGCCTCCTGATTTTCAGCTAAAATATCTTCAATTCCAAAGACAAAGAAAGCAATTACGGGTTTAAAACGACATAGGGGTAAGTAGAATTTTGGCTCCTTTAAGATCATGTTGAAACTTTATTTTATATTTAAATACAAGAAACTCATCAATGCTAAATGGTCTTGTTTTTGTCAGGCGAAAGCAAATGGAACTACGCAGGAGAGCCAGGCGGCTCAAAACGTGGAGAATGTGCCTTTAACTGAAGTACCGCTGCTAGCCGGCAAAGACTGTATATTCGAGGTGGTTGGAGACACAGTTTTTGAACGACCCACAGTCTACTACAATATATGTCAGGTCTGAGCCACCAGACGATTGCCTTAAATTCAACGTACCTCCTTTCTACCACTGTGCCATAAAGAAGAACTGACGAACACTTTCTCTGGTTCTTCCGTCTCTGCTTTTTGAAACAGACTAATATTGGCTGTTTTATACAGCTAAATACATTTGGGCAGCACTCCTTTCCTTATGCAAGGGAAATACTTCTATTTACAAGGACAGGCCAAATTAGTTTCTTTTTTCGCTCTGCTGCTGGAGGTACAGCAGTTATTGCATGCTGGCATGCATTCAGGAATTTTGCCACTCAGGTTCAGGCTGACGTTACGGTCTAAACACGGACATGACTTCCTAAAGGTGGGGAAAATGGGGAAGGAACCCGAGTGACGTTTTAAAATACAGTCAAAAGCCAATTATCTGGCATCACGTGCAATAACACGGGTGACTGATTTGCTCTTTTTTTTTTTTTACATCTGCATTATTGCGTATTTGTGAAATGAACTTGTAACGTTTGTAATAAAAAAAAAATGGAAAAAATACAAATGGACGTAATGCGTTTTTGCAGCGATGTTATGAGAAACACCATGCACGTGAGGACAGATGGTTAACATCGGATTTGGTTTCGGAGAAACCAAGCAGAGCTTACGCCTAATTAGAGCTGCTTGCTTCTGGTTTAAGAGCTCAGGTTGATCAGCCCAAAGAACATTAATGACAAATTAGCCATTCGGAGGTTATGACCACCAAAACTAATTCAGCAGACGAAAACAGATGCTTGACGATTGTTCCAAAACACAGCTGACCCAATTATTACAGCATTTGCACAATTCCAACTTTTTAAACATATGTATTTCTTTTAATACGTTTACGAAAGTATTTCATGGCTTCTATCATTTTTAAAAGGTAAGTTTTTAAAAGACCTTTTTAAGACAAAGTAAAGAACATGAAAGGGAACAAAACATCACCATGTTCTGTTAATGTAAAAGCCTTGGGACCAGACTATGCAACATATTACATTTTGAAAATACACCTTTCAACAGATAACTATTACTTTTTCACTTAAACATGAAAATAACCTTACCGTCCCTTCTGATCATGACTGCAAAAAAAAAAAATTCATCCTTAGTATGTGTTCCCAATTTAAAATGTCAAAATTCTTAAATCATTATAAAGCAAAATGCACAAAGTTTTGTTCTGAAATTGAAAAAAAATAAAATTATGGACTCATGTCTGAAGATATAAGCAAATTCAAGGAAAACAGGACAAAAATACTGAGGAAGATATGCAGCTTAATTCAACATTCACCTATTATGAACACACAGTAAACTAAGTGGTCTTTTACATTTATAATAATGAAGGTAACAACATTTTTTACGACAAAACAATGGCATTTATTTGAATGAAAGACAGAACACCCTGCTACAGGACCCCAGGTCACACCAGCAAAGACCCGAAGCATAATGTGTACAGTTACTGAAATCAATCCTACCGACAAATGAACATGCACAAGTATAGTGCTGGTCTGCAAACCGGATGGGTACTAGTACTGAGTGAGAACAATTAAATTAAATTCTTCACCTGTGTGGCTTTACATGACTTGACAACGTCTCAAAAAAGCAGACTGAATGTTCACATTAAAATGTACAAAGCTGCATTTAGGATCGTACAGTACAGAGTAAAACACTACATTAAAATGTATATTAATGTTAATTCAGCAAGCAAATGTGTAACTGAACACTTATCTAACCAATTCTATACTGAGCTTGCAGGCCTACAACCCTGCTTTTATCAGAATCCAATTTATCCTGAAACCTCCCAGACCTTTAAACATGATGTGGGGAGTGAACTTTAAAAATGCTTCAACCACTTTTTCAAATAAAACGAGAGACGAAAAAATAAATGTGTTTAAATGCAAAATTAACTTTAATATCAAATGAAAAAAAGAAAAAAAAAAAAAAACCATGGGGAGGGGGTGGACCAAAAAAAAAAAAAAAAAAAAAAAAAAAAGAATACTTGTGGTTTTAGATTTTAATTTCCAAACAGGAAAACTAAAACACTTAAAGGCATACGCTTTACACTCCAAGTTCTTTGGTCCTTCCAACGTTCTTTTTATCTTACAGATAGGTGAGCTGGAGCACTGAAGAATTGGACTACTCACTATTTACAAAGATCTAGAACAGGTGATGTGTAGTTTTTACTGGCAAAATAAAGCTAAAAGCTTTCACATTTTAATATAAATGGAAGAAAACGGGACCATTAAGTTCAGAGTGATGAAGGGAAGAGGGGTTCGAAGGAAAGCAACAATGCCATGGTATCTTTAAGGCATCGTAACTGTTTACAAAAAAAAAAAAAAAAAAAACTCAGATCTTCCAATATATATCTGAAATTTAAATTGTCCAGGGTTTAAACAAATGCCAGGCACCAGGGACAAAAATCGCTAATGCAACATTCTAGCATCTGCTCAACCCCAGTGAGTAAAAGACTAGCACAAACTTATTTCACCCCAAAACAGATGTATGAATTATGTTTATGTGGACAGTCAACAATAACTGAAAGCTTTAGAATAAACTGCAATAAACTTTCAGATTCTCTTTTACGACACACACACAAAAAAAACAAAAAAACAAGCCCAGTCCCTTTACTTGTGAGACTTGCTGGTTTTGAACGACACTTGCAGGACTCTGTCTCCCATGCGGTATCCGTTCAGGCTGGCGATGGCCATTGCGGCCTCTTCGTAGTTTGTCATGGTAACAAACCCAAACCCTTTGCATTTGTTGGTGTTAAAGTCACGGATGACCTTGACGTTGGTGACAGCACCGAACGGACCGAACATCTGCCACAGGATGCCTTCATCCGCATCCTGACCCAGGTTGTAGATGAAGATGCACCACCCAGAGGAAGAGCTGCCGGATACGTTCATCCCAGAGGCGCCGCTCATGTGGTCAACACTCATGGGTGAAAACCTGCCAGAGCAAGACATTAATCAGTCAAGCTGCCTTCATTTCTAAATTGCTTCAAAATGCAGTAATTTTGGCCAATACCGATGCAGATATATTCCCATTTATTAGGTCTCTCCTGTGCAGAACTTGTAAGCTAAATATTTAAAATTTTGGTTAGTTTTTAACAAGAACTTGTTAGAATTAAACATTGAAGCTTTAAAAAAAAAACAAACTATAAATCAATTGCTGCATTTCCCCTAGAAAGACGCAGTGTTAGCAATAACATTTTAAGATTCAACATCTGTAGATGGTCTATGATCTATGAAAACAGAAAATATTTTAGAGATTATAATTTATTAAAAAAAAATATAACATGACCCAATCTCAGGAGTAAATCTTGACACAGAACAATGACAAAAATATTTTGCTCTGACATTTTCAAAATGTGTCTATTTCGAACAGCTCAAACATGTTTCTTTAGTCTGGCACTACATTAATCTCGTCTGTGATTAGCTGAAAACACTGACGCTTTCTTCACAAGCAGCAACACTACAACTACAACACACTAACAGACATGGAATCTGCAGGGAGCATATTTAGCTTTCTCACCTGAAGCGCTGCGCCTGGTGATGAACGGGTCCTCCGAATCGACGGGACTGAGTGTGGTACAGCTGAGAGATCAGCTGGGAATTCTTGGTCTGGTTTGGATTGGCAGCAAACTTCACTGTGATTGGTTCAGAGGCACCAGCTGGTTTGGATCCATTAAGATCCTTGATGGCTTCCTCCGCTTCAGACCTCTTATCGAAACGGATAAATGCAACTCCACGAGACAGACCTAACAGATCAGAAAGAACCCAAAAATAAGTTGCGAACCAGAATATATTCAAAATGGAAAATTGAAGTGGGAGAGAGAACTATTACCCGAGGCCTGATCGACCAATACGCGGGAGTTTATAATATGCCCGTACTGGGTAAACATGTCCTCTACATCCTTCTGTGTCATAGTCTTGGGTAAACCGCTGATGTACAGGTTGGCATCTTTGATGCTGTCAGAGCTTGGCCGGGCATATGAGACCTAATTTAATAGAGAAATATCGCATTAAAAACCACTTCATTAAGGCATTGTTTTTAAAAAAAAAACAAAAAAAGTCATGTTTGCCCCCATTACTGATGAAACAATATAGTTCCATTGTGTAACCAAAGCATATTCTCACAGATTAACAAACAAAAAATTTAAAACAAATCCCAACAAAATTAAAACCTAAACAACAACCAAAAAAAAGCTACAATGATATCGTTTACTTCATATAGGTATAAAACAGTTTATACACATACACGCACACACAACAAAAACAGACAAATTTCAATTTGAATTCAAACTACAATGCTCAAAAGTAAAAAAATAAATAAAATTAAAAAAATAATTCCAATAATAAATAAAATTTAAAATAAAAATGTCTGGGATTTCAGCACAGGGCTTCTGTTCGGCACAATTTCATACTCAAGCCTCGGTTTTTACACCACAACCACGCAAGAGAAATGGAAATAGCATATTTTCATCTTAAAAAAAGAACTCCAAAATAAAGTCACTGACTTCAGTATAATTCTGTACCGAAATTAAACCATGCTTAATCAAAGGCAGCCAATCATACAGATAAGAGCAAAAATCTTGAGACATCAAATGTCAGGAAAAAATAAAAATAAAACAAAAAAAAAAAAAGGAACAATTGTTGAAACTCATGAAGTTGTTCATTCCTTATAGAAAGCAGGCAGGACTGGAACGCTGTCCTAACTGCTTTGATGCTAGTTACCAATATGGCATCTATAATTTTAACACATGGATACAAAAACACCTCTTTGCACGTTACCTTGATAGTTTTAGACTGTAGTCTCAGGCCATTGAGTGTATTGATTGCCCTTTCTGCATCACTAGGGTTAACATAGTTAACAAATCCGTACCCTAAACTGTGGCCTAGAGAAAACAAAAGGGAAAACAAACAAAATAAAAATAACAAACGTTCGTCCACATCCTGCAGACTATTCTCTCTGCATAAAAGAAACAATGCAAGCTGTTCTTGTGAATGACAATTGTAAAACAAAATAGTTACACGTTCATCAAAAACAAAGCTTGACATCAGGCAAGAAAACGGTTAGGATACAGAAATCTAATCCAAACATCAAAAAAAGTCTTCATAAAATAGTCTCTAGGAAAAACCCCCGAAAACAATACCTTCCTTCACCTCCTTAAAAATAAAAACAAAAACATTAGTAGGCATTTATAAATGTTTAGGTAAATAAAATACAATGTACATTCAACATAACTATACATCATATGTCTAAGTATAATGAATTCCATAGATAGTGTGATGCTTTGGGCAAAAAAAAAAACAAACAAAAAAAAAACTGAAGATTACCAAACAAAGCTAAATGGCATAGATGCATGAAGATGGCACCAGACTGACATCAATAGGCCTCTCCAGGTAGTCCATAATACAACTGGAAATTAATAATTGTCCTCAAAAAAAAAAAATAGAAAAACAATAGGAAAACGAAAACAACAACCCAAAGGATAAAGCACATTTGTTTGTACACTTTGCACAAAACAAGACAGGATGTCCACGTCATAAAAAAAACAACAACTCAATGTCAGTTGTGAGTTTTTGCGATCGCCACACCAAGAAAACATTAAAGAAAAACAAATGTGCTTGACTTCCAAATCAAATAAAAAAAAAAAAACTTAGCACATTGTGGGAGGACTCAAAATCTAATCAAACGCTCAATGATATTGAATCGGACCAGTACCATCTTTACACCTTTTCAAATAGAGGGAGAGGAAAAAACAAAACAAAAAAAAACCAACGAAAATGTGCGAGCAAAATGTTTATTGGAGCACAAAACATACCACAGTGGACAGTGAAATGCTGCCACAAATCTGACCCAAGCTTCAATAAACTGGTCGAAAGAAAGCAAAGATTTGCTCAAAAAAAAAAAACTACAACAAAAAAAATAAAAACAGTACTTTAAAATACAGAAAAATAAGTGCATAAAACTTTAATTAAAAAAAAGTTAGTGTCAGAAATAAAAAAAAAAAAACATTTGAAACGGACAGGTTCTGAAAACAAACACCCAAGAGAAAGACTCTGGAAAATCACTCACTGTGTTGAGACGTACCTGCCATCTTGTCTCTTATGAGTTTGGCCGACTCCACCTCTCCGATGCTGCTGAAGAGACTCCGAAGCTCCTCCTGACTCATGTTCTGGGGCAGGTAGTTGATGATCAGGTTGGTTTTCGCATCACTCGGCTCATCGCCCATGTGGTCCTCGTAACCGTTCGGCATGTCGTATACTTCCTGCTAGAGAAAAGATTATGCATTGTGACCAAACCAAGAAATCTGACACTGGCGGACTAAAACCTATTAAAAAAAAAAAAAAAGCAAGTAGCATGACCAACAACATCCGACATTAGTCTACACACAAAAATAATGGCCAATTTTACCTTTACTGAGCTGCCACCCTTGAGTGAGTCTCTGTCATTACCCTGGTTCTGAACCTCACAAACCTGCAGCAACAAATCGGTTGCAACATGATATAAATATATACCTAACAACACCATGCAATATATAGCTATTTTCACTTTTGTTTAGATGCTAACTGTAATTCCTAGCCTTTATACTGGCGCTGTGCAAAAAAAACAAAGCTGAAACTAAATCAAATACTGAATGTTTTTTAACTGAACGTGCTTTTCTACTTTTTAGTTGTGGCCATGGTAAAGTGCATCTACTAACTAATGTTTGGCTGTTGCACATTATTCACTAATACATGCTAAAACTGTTCAAATGCACCGGAGAAGCACTACTAAAACACCACTGTTTCAGTCGATAACTTCAGCCCTCTAACTCCATTTCGGCCATAAAGTTTTAAAGTCTGCAAATGATTATTCCCTTGCTAAAATGTCTGTGCATAACCACTTGAAACTCGTTTCTGAAATTCTTCCCTTTGTGAGTAAACAAAGCCCAAAACGACGATAGCACAATAGGCAACATGAATATCTTAACATTTTGAATTGTTTTAAGGTAACTCACCATTTCACTGAAGAAATTAATGTAAGAGTAGATTGTAAATACTTACTTTTAAATACCTTATGTGTCCTCTTCTGACGGCCATGTAGACACCTTACAGCTTCAAAATCTTAGTCTGGAAAAGAAAAGAAGCTATCGTAAATAGGCTTGTTAAAGAAACATTTTCTATTAGAGAGCCAAGACGAACACCGCATCGTTACAAACAGTATCCGTTTTATTTAACGTTATTTTCTTACACATTTTTCACTAGCGCGGGGACAAAAAAATCATCCAAATCTACAATTTACAATGAAATAAACCCTTAGTCGTCGACTTATTTCCTCTACCACCAAACCCAAACGCAATACAATGAATAGTAATGTTGGCTAAACGTATGCTAGGCTAGGCTAACTAAGCTAAGCTAGGTTGCGCGAATAGTGCGAACACTTAACCTTACCAATAAACAAATATTAACAACATCGCAATAATATCAATAGCCACACATACAGTGGTTACTGTAATACCTAAGGTCATTCTGGAAATTATAACAATACTTCTATCGCTTTAGGCCGCTCTTTTGAGGCCTGTACGCCAGTTTCGAAGCTACCGGCGCGTGGTCGGGAACGTTTGAGGGCGCGCAGTCCGCACGTTGAAAAATATCGCACATTAGCAAAAAAATAAATAAAAAATGAACGACACGATTTTCAAGCACAAATGCATATATACCTCCGTTTCCTTTGTCCTCGACCGTCGTTGTAGTAGAGCGAGTCACAGATGGTGAAGAGAACAAAGCGGAGATCTGCTCTACCTACTTCGCACGCGCGATCTCGACCAAAACGGGGGTGCGCTCGGGTGTCTCGCGCTCAAGCGGAAGTGAAGCCACGCCTCCTCCCGTCTGGAGGAAAAGATGCTGCGGCGTCACACCCCATTTGAGCACAGCGCGAGATCTTTTTGAAGAATCGCCACGTTTTATATATAGCAGTATGTACAAAGTATACAAAGGCTATATTAAAAAAAAAAATGCAATTAAAATTAAAAACAAAAAACTATATACTATCAAAAGCATGCGTTTTATGTCTTTTTTTATTTATTTACAAAATTGTGGCATCTTTTATTTTAATTATTATTATACTCTTGGAATTTTATTTTTACTTAAATGTATATAATAATATATGATCATATATGCATGGTATAACAATGTCATCTTCTAACTTCATGAAAATATAGTACATTTCTACGTAATTGTGCACTAATATAAAATGAAACTTTTTTATTCTATAAATAATACAATATAAAATATACAATTTATAATGACCAAAACAGCATATATATATGTATGTATATATAGGCTTATAGATTCAGTGTCTTCACTTTTTTTGTACTGCCAGTCAGACACATAATATTAAAAGCATTTTGGTCAATACAGAATTTCTATTAGTATAGCAACAATTTTCACCAACAGCATATGAGCTCCCAAAAAGCATATAAACTCACTTAAAGTAGAAAGCATCTGATAGCACAATTTATTAATCTTGGAAACATGGATACTTCTGCTCAAACATAAATAGCATCTACACCGGCTTGCAATTGAACACAGGATTCTGTGATTTAGCTTACCTGCAAAATAGTAATATTTTTCGTACATAACCATGATGTTCCAGTGATGTCTAATTAGGCTACTGTTTATGTCAGCAGTATGTACAAAGCATTATTATTGTTTGGCAAAGATCAAAATAAAGTAGAATGAAAGAAGCAACTATATTATATCCCGAAACATTTCGCAATCCTGTTACATGTTCATAGAGGCAGATAAATCGAGCCTACGTAAAGTTCACAAAAACAGCCCTTCGACATTCAACATCGAAAAATATTCTTCCATGCCTGCTATCCTAAGAGTAGATCTCTACACAATTTTCTATTTGAGAAGTTGGAAGCCCCTGTACAGTAGAAGAGGTAGACAGTGTGGCTGAAGCGTACTAGCTATATTAATTCCACCTCATAGAGAAGATTTCTTATAGTACAGTGGCAGTTTAGGTGCGATTTTCAGCAAAACCTTCCCAGGTCTTGAAGAGAGCAGAAGGGGGCAGTAACCCTGAATGACATCAGTTCGATATGATGGGCGATATACCACCAAAGATGAGCCGGGAAAAGCATTATCTGTGACTGTGGCATTACATCATATCCTCCCATTATTTTTTTGTAATGTGCTAATATAAAAGATTGAATTAAAAAGGGGAAAGACATGTAAAGATACATTTTATATATATATATATATATATATATATATATATATATATATATATATATATATATATATATATATATATATAATATATATAAACAATATATATATATATATATATATATATATATATATATATATATATATATATATATATATATATATATACACACATATATATACATACATATATATATACATACATATATATATATATATTAATTTCTGAATAGTTTATATTCATATTCATATATTATTTATAAATTTTTAGGGTCTTTTAGCAATCATTCCTAAACAAATATATACTATCACAACATCACAGATACATGATCCTCACTACCTTTAGAGAGAGAATAGGATTGTGTGAAGAGTTGCATATGATAGCAAGAGAAGAAAGAGCAAAATGAATTTTAGTTCAGATGAGAGACAATCTTATTCACAATGCTTGTGCAAAGAGAAAAACGACGATGTTCGCTGTGCCGCTAACCTAAAGTCGCCACGAAAGCCACGCGCCTCCATATGAAGTGCTCATCACACATCAGTCCGGTATCAAAATATCCCATGACAGATACGGAAGAGGAGAAGAGTGTGCTGTCAAAGCATCGCGCGTGTCCTCCTTTGTCTTCCGCGTGAATCCAAATCTACAGGTCATCCGGGCTACTGGCATTCTGCCGTGCTGCCGCCCGCCTCCACGCTCATGCTGAAACCATTACTGAGGTTCTTGGGGCTGGGTGGGGTGGCGCTCGGCGGCGAAGGCTCGTGTTTGTCTCCGGGATCCACCGAGCAGCTCTTCTTGGGCACCCTGGGCCGAACCACCGGAGCCTTGGCAAGGACGGAGGTTTGCCTGTGTCCTCTGCTATCAGGGGCGGGCGAGTGGGCATGGGCCCGGAGAGCGCAGAAGGTTTAGATTTATGAGTAGGGTGGAGGGGCGGACTGGAGGGGCTCGGGGCCCCGCCTTCGACCTGCTCCGATCCCTCTTTAATGGAAACGGGCTCTCTTTGGGAATCCAGCGTGTTGTCTTTCTGTATGCTGCTCTGGCGTGAGGTCTTGTCGGCGTTGGGCATCTCGCAGCTGTCCGTCCGCCGCCGCGAGCCCTCGTGCATCCGGCTTGTGGCCACCACAGCTTTCATAGCAGCCTGTGGATCAAATGCAAAAGAAATGTTAAATCATGTGATGCCCGGATCATTTACTCTTTCTCAAGTTGTTTCTTCCTCCCGACGATAAGAAGATATTTGAAGAACAGCTGATGGTAGCCATTGACTTCCATACTATTTCTTTGTCATATTTGCAAACCAGGACCACAAAAGCAGTCATAAGGGTCATTTTCTAAAATTTAGATTTATACATCATCTGAAAGCTGAACAGTTAAGATTTCCATTGATGTTTAGGAAAATATTTGACTTTTAAAGTTGCCCAAATTACTTTCTCACTGAACATAATCTGTACTTAATATCCTAATTATTTTTGGCACGAAATAGATTAGACCCATATAATAATAAAGAAAAAAAGCCTAATTAAAAAAAAGAGAAATAAAAATGTCCCATGTCTTCGCAAACCCACGTATATTAATAATTTTAATGAAACCTAAAACAAATTCTTCTAAATTGAAAAGAAGTCATGGCGTCAAAAAATTATAAGAATTGTTTTGTTTAATAAAAGTCTTGTAAAGAAATATGATTATTTAATACGATATGAATTAATATGAATATGATAACAGATTTAATTTAGGCTCAGTTCATTTAAATTTATGAGCTTTTCGGATCGTATAAGCAGTTTTTTTTTTATCTTATTTTGTCTTTCAGTGCTTCAATGCTTATAAGCGTTCAATTAATACATTTAATTATCAAAATAATAATAACAATTTTGTCCACCAAATCAAAGTCATTTGCTAACATACAACAATATAAAATGTTGCTTATTATACATATCCATAAATTAATTATTCCCAATACTTTTTATCTTGACAAATATATTTAAAGAATAAAACATAAGCCTAAAAAGGTTGAATTATACATTTTATTCAAATGAAAATGATATGCAAACGCCTTGAACATAAAGAAAACATTTATCTCGCAAGTAGACTACATTTCAAAATGATTTATTTACAATAGATATTAACGGCTGACCTTTAATTTGCGCCGAGCATTAAATTCCTGGAGTTTCCTCTGTGTTGTGTCCATGTGGGAGAATCGTGCTGCTTTTCCAAGCACCCATGGGTGCTCCAGAGCCTGTTTCACCGTCAGCCGTTTATGAGGGTCCAGCACTATGAGCTTACTAACCTACAGACAACATCAAACAAACATAACCAACAGCTGATGGTGAATAAACAAGGAGCGGGGGAAAGGTCAGGTGACTGAATAATCAAATCAGCATCTGAGTCGGCTGTTGATATTTTGATGGAGATGCTGTTCTCGCTCATCTCATCTGAAATCAGTCATCAGCAGCGTTACAAACAGGACGATAATGATGTGTGAGCACACAGCACTCACCAGATCCTTCGCATTGAGAGACACTTCATCCCACCAGGGGGAGACAAACTCGTAATCGCAGTTCAGAATGCGACTGTACATGTACTGATCCCCCCTTGGATCGAAAAATGGTTCGAACCCACACAGCCTGGGGGCGGAGAAAAAAAAAAGAACACAGGCAGATAGCAGAGAAAATGCAGTTTATATAGTGAAGGGGAGACGCACTTAAAGTGAAAAAACAGGAGGGAGAGGAAAAATCGGTCAAATGGTGAAATTTTCCATTTCAATATATTTCGAATATATATATTTTCTATGACGGCAAAGCTGAAATTTCAGCATCGCTGCTTCAGTCTTGATCCTTCAGAAATCATAGGTGACCCTGGGGCCCAAATCCAATCATAATGAGTTGCATGGGTATATTTGTAGCAAAAACACAATGAATATGATTTAAAATTATTGCCAAAAATCACTAGGAAATTAAGTAAAGATCATGTTACTTTCCTTCCGTAAATATATTAAAACTTCATTTCCGATCAGTAATATGCATGGCTAAGGACTGCTTTAAATGTTATTTAATCAATATTTAATTAATCTAATTTAATTTATTGTAATTAGTCGATACCCTATTTTTTTGCAACCTCATATTCCAAATGTTCAAACATAGGCTGTATCTCAGCCTAATATTGTCCGATCACAACAAACCATACCAATGAAAAGCTTATGAATTACGCTTTCAAATTATGTATAAATCTCAAATAAAAAAATTAAAAAATCACGAAACAACTGTCATCAATTGTCAATGTTGAAAACAATTGTGCTGCTAAATGTTTTTCAGGAAGAAGGGTTTAGTTAATTCTTTTGTAACAACATAAATGTCATTACTGTCAATGATCAAACTGATGCTGCTTGCTGAATAAAAGTATTATATTTTTTTTTATAATATACCGTACATTCTAACTAGTTTCGCAAAGCTCTGCCTTTGCCTTATATTTTTCTTGGAAAAAAACTATTGTGAAGCTGCTAATAACACGAGCGACTTAAGATCAATCACTTTTATGCACATGTTGAGTGAATGTGAGGATACAGGCAAATGATTGCAGATGAAACTTTATCAGTCACAAGCTGGAATTTGCTTACAGACGGTACATGTAACGTTAAGGAAATCTCACTGTAATAACCCTAATTCAAGATCACATTTGCATCAGTCCATGCATCCCCTGGGTGAATAAACATGAACGTATTACTCACAAAATATAAAGGATGACTCCCACTGACCACATGTCAACCTCAGGACCATAAGCGTTTCCTCTGAGGATCTCAGGAGCT
Organism: Puntigrus tetrazona; assembly: GCF_018831695.1. Taxonomy (NCBI): domain Eukaryota; kingdom Metazoa; phylum Chordata; class Actinopteri; order Cypriniformes; family Cyprinidae; genus Puntigrus; species Puntigrus tetrazona. The sequence goes on along the minus strand of NC_056709.1, from coordinate 15,103,259 downwards.
GGATGTGAGAACATAGGCAAGTTATTGCAAATTAATTGCCTGATGAAAATGTATTAGTCATTCGCTTGCTTGTGTACAACTAAATAGCTTTAACGTGTGTAAAAATAGGGAAATCGGTAATAGAGGGGTTAAAACGGCACAAATAATGTCTTAAATGTTAACTCACCACAATAGCCGGGGGTCCCACATACCGTCTTCATCGTGACTTGCTCATCGATTATTTTAGAAAGACCGAAGTCCGCTGTGGATGTTATAGAAAAGATTGAATCAATAAAAGCCGTTCATTAATGAAAGATTTCACTGGCGACCGATTCTGTGTATGAGTATTCAATTTGTTACCGATCTTAAGAGGGGCATCTATTGACAAGTCAGCATAGAGAAGATTTTCTGGTTTGAGGTCTCTGTGAACAACTCCGTTCTCATGTAGGTACTGCAAAAGAAACAGAACAGGGGTATCACAACCAGGGTTTTTACAACAACTAAAAAATGGTACCTGAAACTGAATAAAAAGTTAACTTACGACATAAATGAAAAATAAAAACAATGAAAAAAATGAAAAGCTAATGCAAAGTATTAATAAACATTACAATAACGTCAATAAAGCAATGCATTACGTTGATTTCGAGTTACATTTTATATCTGGGCGGGGCAAAAGGCAAAAGCCCTTTCATAAAAGTGAAATGAATACACCTTAGGGTTAAAAAAATGTAAATTTAGCACAGCTAAAACAAATTGCATGAAGAATATGATGCAGAAATAACTGCAATAGCAAAAATGAAACAAATGTCATTTTGGTTTAGTATGGTTTAATTGGATCATCGAAGGTCACTAGCAAAAGACATTGGTTAATAAAATAAGATTACATACATAAATTATATTTGTCTTATTTAACATATTGAATTATGTTTATTATATTATTGTGTAATATTCTGAGATTGCATTTGTTTTTATGCATTTTAAAGAATACTGAATCTGTTTTTGTGCAGGTGAGTAAACACCTGTTCATATTTAGTTATTAGAACTACAGTAAACAATGTCACTGCATACTGTGTCCAAATTAAAAAAAAAAAACTTCACACGTTAAAAAATAAAATGTGACCTCATGTCAAGTCAATCATGTTTACACACAGTCTTCATCATAAAAAACAGCATTTTTGCATCAGTAGAAAGCATTTTGACAGCTAAGTATGATGAATATGAACATTTCTGACTCAGTGAGCAAGAACCTTTACTCCTGATTTCTCTCAACATGGCAACGCAAAAGCTGACATGGTTTTAGAAAACTGATTCAGAAAAGTAACATTTCCTTAAAATGCCCCACCCCCAACACCGGTGGGGTCCAAAACAACATTCGACTCCATTACGCGGACAAAAGAAATCGTAACATTCTTCAAAATATATTTCGTGTTCCACCGAAGAAAGCAAGTCAGACGGGATTAGAACTGTTCCTTTAAAAAAAATTCCTTGGTGAATTTCAGTGGATTCTGCAGGATTTCACTAAATCATGGAAGGAGCATCATGGATTAACTGGATCAACGGTGAAAACCTGCCAAATGTGACTGCAGCAACCTTAAAAAAAAAAAAAAAAAAAAGGGAATTTGTCTTCATCTGATGGAGTAATCAGCCCCAGCACCCCTCATTTAGCAGAGCTGCTCTAATACGTCATTTGTTATGTTTATCGAATTCATTAGGACTTATTATACGGGAAAATGTTTGTGCGGGCTGTCGATGACATCCTGGGTTCTCTGAAGTCCTGATGGAGTGTAGGTGGAGAAGATGAGTTCAGTGAGGCAGTCTGGAGCAGTTCTCCGTTAACAGCTGTCATGAAGCGTCTCCTCACTTCACAGAAATAGTTCTCTGAAAGATGGAAATTCTGTCCTCATTTACTCAGCCTCGTGTCATTTCAAACCTGTATGACTTTCTCGCTTCTGTGGAATATAAAAGAAAACATCTTAAGAATGCCCTTGTTGCGTTTTCCATGCATTTCGCAATAAATGAAGTTCCTTCTTCTGAGGCAGCGACAGAAAACACTGAATTTGGTTCTGTACGGCGGTGGTTGATTGGATGGAGACATATCCGAACATGACCTTTCAGTCAGGTGTAGTTTCATCAGAAGACTGAAAAATCGTAGTCAAAAACATAAAGCATATTCACTTCAATACTAAACAGACATTTAATTCCTGGAAAATATGTGAGTTGAACAAATGGATCTGTTTTCTGAACAGATAATACTGTAATTTTACTGTAATAGTTTTAAATCACTCTCAATTTTATATTTTTATATATTATATTTATTGTTTTTTTATTTTATTAGTTTTTTATTAAATGTTTATTTTTCTTTTGTTTATTTATTTTATATATATATATATATATATATATATATATATATATATATATATATATATATTATATATATATATAAATATAATTAAAAGTCATTTAAGTTTGCTTATGGGATATTTGGTTTCGGTTTTAGTTTTAATAAACTATAATAGCTATAATTTCAACATATGTACATTTGTATCACTTTATACTTATCAAGACGGTCTTAAATTGTCATTTTTGACTGCTTTTTTTGACAAATCATCCCTGGGCTCCAGACGCTGCAGATCGCAGACCGTCTCTGGGATGAGAAATGCCTGAACCTTTCAAGCCTTCCCCGAAGTGGTTTTTCTAGCACTCTGTTGAGATCACGGGGTCGTTCTCCATTATCAAAGCATCAGCGTCTGTGATCTGCCGTCTGATAAGTGCGGGGATGACTCATACGGTGTCAGCCCGTGTTAATTAATTTTGCGTTCGCAGGCACAAGACAGATGTTGCTCCTTTAACACAGTTCCAAAAATATAAAAGTACATCACGGCGGCAAGGAGGCAATGATTTCCTGGTAAATGTGATGCTAGCAGAACCCTACAGAAGTGAAGAAAGTGTTTGGCAGATGACGGAGTGTAAATTGAAGGCGGCAGGAGTCACTCTTGTGTTTTAGCACATGACTGGTGCGAAAACCGGAGGTGAGTCAGTCCTACTACGCTCTGCGCTCGGTCGAAATAAGCTTTTGGAGTTTTATTACGCCGTAAACATGTAACGAAATACTCCGTCGGAAGTTCTGAACAGGGTGGAGATGGTGGTGTTTTTATTTGACGCTGAAGCACCAGGATAAATCATTTTGGAAATCATAAACAATGCTAGATTCTGTGGTTGCTAGTTGGTTTGCCAGTCAAAATATTTTTTTTTGTAACGATATCTTACTGAGATTTTAATAAAATCTGTCAATGACAATGATAAGCTTTAAAGTTTTTACTCGATATGGATGAATCCAGCAGAAATGAACGTGACGGTCAGTCAGCGCACGTCTCTGTGTAAATAAGTGGCTGGTTTCATCAAAAACTCAAACACACGTGACTCTGTCTCGTGAATACTTCATCTCCAGAGCTGCTCTGAGAGTCACTTCACCAGCTTTACGCCGATTCATTTGAGAAAAAAACACCGTCAAACACATTGACACTCAAAGATCTTCAGGACAAACCACCAAAGTAAAAGTTAAGAGCTAAACGAAGAATAAATCATTCATGCAGTTCTGTACTCCGGCATCTTATTTAACAAAAATGTAAATAATTATTGTATTTTCGTTCATTTAAATTGTAAATGCTGCAATAATTAATTGCATCTATTTAGTTGAGTTAAAGAGGTCATGAAGCGAGAACTCGAATCACATATAAGGGGTCATTATACTGTAAAAACATCAAGTTTCAGATCTCAACACTTTCTCATTGGTCTAAAAAACAGCTTATAGTGAAGCCAGTTTGCAAAAATGACAGCTTGTGGAACATGCTAATTTATGTCGTAATATCCTTCACTGAAGAAAGTCAACACCTGCTTCCACACCGCTGCCTGTTTAGCCCCCACAGTGTAGACGAGAGGTGAAAGCAGGTCTATGTAGAAACCAAACAATAAAAATGGTGTCGAAGGTAAGAAGATGTTCTGTAATGTCAAGCTGTATAAAAAAACGATCTTTGCTTTGCCTTCCTTCTGATCCCAAGATTTAAAAACAGTGGATAAACTTTGTTTTTAATAAAAAGTTCCAGACCACATCATTAAGGACCTTTGTTTACTTAATCTTACCGCAGAGTTTTTTTTTTTTTTTACAAACAAAGCACGATTCCATGCAGGACTTTCAGAAAGACTGAAGCACACTGTAAAAAACGGCCATGATTTTATCAGAAAAAAAATGCTGTGAAAATGCTACAGTAAAAACCTGCTAAATGGTTAACGGTAAATTCCTGTAAAATTTACAATTAACGTAAATTGATGTTCAGCGAAATTCCCTGCATCGCATTTCAAATTTTGCTTGAATTTGATGTTTTTTATTTAAAATCGCTATGTCTCTTAGTTTTTCTTATCTGGGGTTATGTTTTCTAGGGTTGTGTGTTTTATCTAATGTTGAGTATGTATGAGTAAATGTTTATTACTAAGTTTTGATTTTAAAATATGACGTTATTATGATGAAGTGAACCTCAGAGAACCTCAGTATGAAATAATACAAAAGGCAGTTCAGGAGTCCCTTTAAATTGTAAAACACAGAAAGAAACGTAAATGTAAAACACATAATATAGGAAAAAATAATAATGGATTTCATGAAACAAAAATTAGGAAAGTACTGGACATATCGGCCCGCCCTATCTGAGCTCATGAGTCCCTATGAACCAAGGTTAGAGACAAAAGACTTCTTAAAATTGTCATATATGCGCATACATAAACCGTATGTCACAATCAAACCCCACATATTATATCACAGACAACGTGGATTAAGCAGATCCGATCGGCACACACAAACATTCAACACATAAATGTGGCCTCCGCATTGTTGCTTCATTGTCAGATTGCTGAGCTGTTACATAACGCCAGCCCACATTCCTCCTGCTCAGGGAGATTAAAAGCCAGAAAAAAAAATTGCAATGTTTTATTTTTTTTTTTTTCCCCTGAGAAGATTATTTTTCACTAGCAGCTCTGCGCACACATCCGCTTACTCCACCGTTTGCTTTTGAGTGACGACAAGACTGACCCACATCTCCAAACCCCTCCGCTGTCAGCCCATCGCTGGACATGTGTTCAGCCACGCAAACACATACACAATAATCCTTCGGCTGAGAATGCGTTCAAATAACTGCCGTCCCTCATGACATGTATCATCATATCATGCTAGTTGGTTATATTATTTGCCAATTTCGCATTCGTTCAATTGATTTTTTGGACGTAAACATGTTCGAATTTGTGGTGAGAAACTACATTACCCATGATGCTGCACAGAAAATTCCACAAATCAGAGTTGGCAAGGAGCATAAAAAGACACTCCGCCCACTTCCGTGAAGCTTGCGAATGACATAATTTGTATATATAAGCATGTTCTGCAGTGAACTTAAAGTGCTCCTTTTACGCCATTCTTAATGTTTCTAATTTTGTTTTGGGAGTTTCGACAGGTTTACATAAAAAACATGCTTTCTCTCGAGTTCTCAAACGATTCATTCGAAGCAGCTCTAAAATTCAGTCCCTCCAGACCTATTCGTTCTGTAAGCCAACTCTGCTCTGATTGGTCCCGGCCTAGCCCGCTGTTGATTGGTCTACACCGCAAAGTACATGTTAGAAGTGCGGTCTAAATTAAGCTCTTTGCACACCGAGTGCATTTTTGTTTCATATTTGTCATCCCTTCCTTATCAAAAGTGCCAAAACACGTTTATGTCCAAGCGACACGTAATTTTTTTTTTTGCATCAGACGACCCCTTTAAAGAAAATCACTTGTCAAGCTTACACCAAGCACTTACGATGAAAGTGAATGCTGAGAATATTTTTCAAGAACGTAGAAGCAGAAACGTTGGACAAGTTTTACGAAAGCACTCGCGTAAATCTTTCTCTTAAAACCCATGTATTTAGCTATAAAATGGTTCTTGTGATTTTTCAGGGCGTATGGCTTTTTGCTGACATTTCAACGAAATTGTAAAACAGCAAGAAATAAGGTAAGAAATAGAAGTTATGTTAATATGCATTTGTTTTGTAATATTTCAACATTTCGAAACTTTTCCCATTCACTCCCACTACAAGTACCTAAGATTTAATTATTATTATTATTTTTTATAATGGGAATCAACATTATGACGACATCAGAATATTCCTCTATGTAAACAGTCTTTTTTCTTATTGTCGAACTTATCATCTATATACTTATCCCCATGCATAATTTGCACTTTCATTCTTTGATGCAGTCCATGTTAATGAATATTACCTAGACACAGGCATGTTAATGAGTTCTAGTGCTAAAACCATGGCGGTTTCCGACAGCAGCTTTTTTTTTGCGCTGTACGTCTAGTCGTCCGCCACAGACAACAGACTTCAAAAGAGCCATTTCGCGTTCCTCTTTAAAGGCCAAACATCCACATTACCGTTATTGCCTTTCAAACATGAATAGCAAATCTCAGTGCGGGAGAAAAGCACATTTTTATACCCCGTGATTCATTTGGTCTTACCGCCACGGCCTCCAGGATCTGTTTGATAACGTGAGCCGCATCTCTCTCGCTGTAGTAGCCCCTCTCCACAATCCTGAAACAACACACCGCAAATTCAACAGAAAAAAAACCCACCACGGCACTCACGTAGGCTATCGTATGTTTTCAGACATGAACAGCTGATGTTTAGGCATCCGTGTGTGTGTGGATCTGGCAGCATTTAGTGCTCTGTTTAGCAGCGTGTGGATGTGTGTAGGCAAACACATCCTGCTCCTGCTCTGCACCGAACCCACTTAAACCAATTATCGGGAACTTGTTTTATTCAATTACGTCTCACTGCTGGGTAGAAGAACAGACAGAAAGCCCACTGAGCTGTAAGACCTTGAGCCGGGAGGTGTTGACAATGAAGAATAAATTAAATTCCTGTACTGGGGACCACCGTACGATCTAAGGAGAAACATTTGGCCCTCATCGTATCATTTCATGATGGCAGATCATCTCTCGATAATCTCCAAGCAGTAAATCACATTGCTTCGTGATGCCATCATTTACTGACCCTCATGTTGTTCCAAATCTGGATTTTCTTTCTTCTGTGGGGTGCTGTTATGGTTAACTGTAACTAAAACAATTAAAAATGATTTTGGTAACACTTTACTTAAAGCCTTTTTTTATATAATGCATTGTAAACGGTGTTAAAAGGGTATAATGCATTTTAATTATAATGTATAATGCTATAAATATAATGTATTAACTGTGGTTACAACTATTAATGACATTTAAGTACATTATAAGGTGCACTACGAAGGATAATTAATGCACTGAAACTAATTTTTTAACGCTTCATACACAGACTTAGCATCACCATACATTTTTTTTTTTGGTAAATGATCATTTTTAACAATTTCAATTTCAACACATGAATATTTAAACTTTATTTTTAATTCCAAAAAATGACTCTAGATGGAAAACTAAATATGGAAATAAACATGCTGGAGTTACTTAGGTGACATAGAAAATAGAATAGAATTAAAACTAGAAAAATAGTAACATTAAACATTAGAAATATTAACAAATTAATAATAAAAATAAAAAAAGATAAATAAATTAATTATTAAAAAATGAATAATGATAAAACAAAGAATCATTTTTTCTTCCTCTGTACAGTGAAAGTTGTTTTGGACGCCATTGACTTTCATTGTATGGACAAACAAAACATTCTTTAAAATATCTTCTTTCTGCAAAAGAAAGAAAGCTATGCAGTTTTGGAGCAATATGAGGGTGATCGCATGATGACAGAACTTGTGAACTATTTTAAGGCGATGATGAATGTCAGAAATCCTGTTTCACATTTAAATTGCCTTTCATTCACGGAGCACTTCATACCTGTCGAAGAGCTCTCCACCTGTGACCAGCTCTAGGATGAGAAAGATCTCCGTCTCGGTTTCAAAAATTTCCTTCAAACGAATCTAAAGGGGAAAAAAAAAAAAAAAAAAAAGACGGTCATTTCCGAACGAGCCCGTCCGTATTCTCACAGAACACAAAAATGTGAAGTATTTCATAACAACGAAATGTGAACGATGTAATGTCGCCGGGCACGTCAATATCTTACAATGTTTGGATGAGACAGGCGCAGCAAGACTCCGATCTCTGTCCTCACAATTTTCTTGTCGATCTGAATCGATGACACAATGAACATGGCCTCAAATGGGGGATATTAGGAAAAATGCAAATATCTTTAATCGCGACTCAACTTACGGTTTTCTTCAAGACCTTCACAGCGTAAGGTTTCTCGGTTTGCTTCTCTTCACAGCGAAACACAACGGATGTGGCACCCCTGGCGGTTAACACAAAGCAATCTTTATATAGCAGTAATTAAATAAAGATCTTAAATTCGACAACTGCGCATGATAGCAGTTACCATGCGCAAAGTAACGGATTGGAAGATGCTAACAAAACCAAAATGCCTGAAGAAAGAAAAGATTTGACCTCCACTGCTCAACTAATCACGGAGGTCCTTACCTACCTTCTTCCTCACCCGTCACCACTATTATGTCCATGGCAACGGAGTCAAAACAATCAGCGTCCTTGAGAACAGAAACTCTTCAAGAAGGTAAATGCACATTTACAGGATGTCTGCAGGTTTTTATAAACATTTAATTCGCCCTTGACCAAATTAAGGCCTAAAACCGGAGCAGAAAGTCTTAAATGAACAACGTCATTACGTTAAACGTGGCACGCACCATAAAAAATGAATTTGTGATTAAAACAACCACAGATATCTGTTTTTAATTAGTTTTGTTTCTCAGCCCATTAACAGATATTTGTTCTTGATTTAATCAAAAAAGCATTCGTAAGTATAGTTCAATCAAAAATAACATTCCGTCATCGTTTGCTCGAGTTATTCCAAACCTGTATGAATTTATTTCATAAAATGAGATATTTTGAAGAATGTGGGGCGATGAAATATCGAATAGTTGCTGGTGGTCGAAAGGGAGAAAGTACTATAGAGGTCAAAGGCTGCCAGCAACTGGTTGGTTTCCCAAATCCTTCTTTTTCGTTGTCAACAGAAGGAATAAATAAATAAATAAAAAAAATGGAGGAATATGAGGGTGAGCGAAAAGATGGCAGAATTAGCATTTTGGGTAAACAATCCATTTCTTCGGTGAACTCTAAGAAGATTTAAGATCTTAACAAATCTTGCACTGCGAAACGACAAAAACACGCCGACAAAGAACATTACTTAAAAAGCTATTTCTGTATTCTGGTGGTTGGGGGCAGAGTTATTCAAACCTTTTTTCTTGTAAAATGGAGATCTATTGAAGATTATGTTTTCAAACTATGGCAAATTGCTAATATGTGACCCCGGACCACAAACTGTATTAAGTCACTTGTCTTTTACGCCCCAAATCATTATGATATAAAGTAAAGATCACGTTACATGAAGATATTTAGTAAATTTCCTAATGTAAAGATTCATTTTTGATTAGTAATATGCATCGCTAAGAACTCAGTTTGGACAACTAGAGTTGATTTTCGCAGTATTTCGATTTTTTTGCACTCTCAGAATCCAGATTTTTAAATGGTTTCAAATCTCAGCCAAATATTGTCCTATACTAACAAATCATGCATCAATGGAAATCGTATTCGTTCAGGTTTCCATACATTAAAAACGTTTTGCGCATTTCTGAATGATATCGTATGGCCATGATGCCAGGCTAAAATCAGGTGACATCTACCGCTCATCATTTTGCATTCTACATCCTGGGAGGTAATGATGACATTTTAGAGCACTTGGTGACATTTGCAAAGATTGGGTGCTTCATTAATTAGTTTACTAAGGGAGATTAAATTTGAGATCGGTTAGTTTAGAAACCGACCATCCTTAACTGTGACAATTACACACAACAAAGACTCATTAGCAGTTCAAAATAACCTTGATTACTGTACAAAACCTGAACGTTGGCTCATAGGCAGCACAAATGTTAATAGTACTTTACATTAGTGCATCCATGTCACATGTCTACAATCAACTACAATAGTAATAATGCCAGATGCAGCACTTTATAGCAGCTAAATATATGTTCAATATAGCAATAATCGGTACAAACTACATTTTTTCTTAATATTCATGAGTATCTATTAACGTATTCTTCATTTCTAATCACGCAAACACATGTCGTATTAACCATTATTCTTTATTCAGATTTTTAAAGTTGTTTTATTCCTGCAACAACAACAACGATAACAAGTTCTACTTGAACATAAGAAACATAATATATCAATTTTGAATGTTTTAGCAATAATACATTTTAGGCTTGTGATGCTCACATGTCCCGCTAACGTTGCAGGAGAACTAAGTACAAAGTGTTAATATTTGCACGAAATTAAAATAAAATAAAATAAACATTGTTCAAACCGATAATCGGTCAGTTTCTGACAACGATGGGCTACAATGATGTTTTTCTTTCTTTCTTTCTTTAGCCCAAAAGCACTATATCAATTATACAATTAAATATCGGTTCTAGAACACTTAACAGATACTTGTATGAACCGGCATTGCCATAAAAACAATACAGATCGGCATGTAATCAAAAATAAAATCATAGGTACGTAGTGTGAATGTACGTATTTACACAACGTCATCAAAATGATTGTAAAGTGGATGCAGTAATGCACTTACCTGCCTAATTCTGGGCCCATGTTATAGAAATCCTCCACTGTCGCATCTCGGCGCGAGCCATCGACCCAGTATTCCACCGAGCACGCGCCGGACCGAGAGGTGGGCATGATGGACCCTCCGAACACTCTTCTGCTCTTATAACGAATACAAGTAATCCCTCAGATCAGGGAAGCCCAAAAAACACGCGATCGCTTTCACATCTGGGTGTCAGCTTGACCTGTGATAGGGTTGCAAGTTTACGCTTACGATTCGGTTTCAAGCGATCAATGGTTTTAAAATGTCCAGGTTTCCATTTCCGTCTGAGTGCGCATGTTAAAAGTCAGTCCAGACACTGGAGCATCACTGCTTCGGGCCGGAGCCGATGTCCGAATTCAGCCTATTTCAACTGACCTATCGATATTCCGCGCTCACGAGAAGATGCGTTATGATTTTTGCTCGGTTTGCCGGAATAATCTCGGTCGGAACGATAAAAGACGCCGCTTTCGAAGTGGCTCTTCAGCTTCGGGCGGGCGTCACAGATCTCATAACCAAAACCTCCCACGGCACACAACAGTCAAGAAAACATCATAATCCTGCGATTCCCGATGTCACAAGCGACAGGGCGATGGGCGATTCCTTGCTTTGCTCCTCGCCAGAACGGCAAAAAAAAAACAACGGATCAGCGTCTCGTGCCTCGGACGCTTCTCTAAAAGCTGAACATTGTGAATTAGCGGGATGAAGATGGAGTAAATGTCGTTTGAAATGTAAATATCACACTGCTGTTTGTGCTGGGAAGGGGTGGAGAAAGGGAGGGGGTCTGTCACACGCTCACACACACACACACACACACACACACACACACACGCCCTCTCGGCTTCTCTCCCAATCCCTGGCTTTCACTGCGCACTGCAATTGGGAAGCGCAATATTCAATCAAAATAACGAATGTGCTTCTGCTATCACTAGGGCTGGGAACTGAGAATTGCTTCTTATTTAGAAATAGGCTACTGCTTGTCGAGCGTGCTGTTCATCGTCTTCTGGCGTGACCGGCGTCGACCGACGAGAGATTGACTCCAATGAACCGGTTCTTTAAAATTAATTACCGTGATTAGTGATTTTTCAGATTTTAGAGCTTAGATGTCTAATGACTATTTTCTTTTTAGTAAATCAAAGCACACATAAGAGCAGATTCTGTTCAGTAAATACGACCTTACAATGCAGCTAACGATTCCTGTGCGAACGAGTCTAATGAGCCGATTCTTTCAATTGAATCGAAAACGCCAATCGAACCGGTCTTAACATTGACTGGATTTATTTAAGTTACTGTAAAGCTTTGAAACGGCTTTAAAACTTTAGGAATCTCCCACTATTGGGGGATGCTTTTCAGCACCGCGGACAGCTCCGACCTTCAGTTTCGTCCTAGCTGTATGAGGCTTTGCTGGTGGTATAAACCAAATCTGTGGGACAATTGATTAAAAAAATGGCCAGAACTGTATAAACGTCCCATATTAAGTGTTTACAAACTGTTTCGTGGAGTTTTTGTTTTTTGAAAGTACAGAAAGTTGAGCTACAATAACTGATGTAAAAATAACAACCACGTCAAGAAAATGAACAGTTCATAAATTGTCCCAGAGATTTTTAAATTTATTAAGTGTAACTCCGCTATTTTAGGATCTTACACCGTTAAGCAAACTGAGTTTGCACCAGAGAACACGTGGTGACCCGCATTGATTTGCCACATAATATTCTGTTAAATTACAATACATATGCAATTTTGTTATTATGAATAATCCCGGCATTAACATTATCATTAATCAACAAATTTAGATGTGTAATATCGCGATCCACCTGTCAATACTTCGAAGTCTATATGGCTCCAAGGATTGGCTATTCAGTAAATCACGCTCACTTGTTTCTGAAATCTTGATATTTTCTTTTTAATACATTTTCAGAATCAGACAGCGGTTCTCAAAATCAATAGCATAGCAACATACCATAACCATCACATTAAGGCCGATTTCTTACATTTTTTTTAATTAAAGCCCATGTTTAACTGTGTTTTTGTCACCTAGTGTATATTTACATGTTGTCAAGTATGGTTCACAGGTGCAGTCACCCTTAGGACTGAACTGAGCTCAATCAAGAGAAGCCGTATGGACAGCATGCACACCACAGAAGACACTGCTGTTATGAGAGACACGAGGCACACTTACTAGCACACCGACATATTTAGATTCGCATTTATTAATCAAGCAGACACTTCAATCCAAAAGGTTGGCATTTTGGATGAGGGCGGGAAGATCGTTCCGCCAGCGAGGAGCAGTAAATGAAAATGATTTCAAAAGTTGTTCTGCGCCTCTCTGCGATGGTAACATGAGACGTTTCTCACTTACCAATCTTAAGTGGGGATATAGAGTGAGCGGAGGCAGAAGGTTGAACCCGTGACTAATCTGTAAGCGAGCATCGATATCTTAAAGCCAGCTGTGATGTAGGTCCTTTTGGGCTCGTTGAAGACCAGTCATTCTGCTGTAGAGGTCTGATTGCGCATTACAGAATTCCAGGCAGAAGAGCATTGCAAAAAGGACAAGGGCCTGGTCACTATTTCCATCGGGAAGGGCTTGATCTTTCTGAACTTGTGCAGTGCTAACCTGCATGATCTAGGGCTGTCTTTGTAGGTCAGCTGGTCATCAGACATTAGGACGGTGATATAATGAACAGCTGGATAGTGATGTAGCGATATAGCGTATATGGAGAGGAGGAGAGGTCCAAGGACGGACCCCTGAGGAACCCCATTACCGGTTGTTACGGTTTAGATATGCGGCAAAAGCAGCATGAGGTATCAGCCAAGGAAAAGGTGCGAATAATTAAAGTCCAATTTCGCAGCTTTAGTAAGCTTTGGTTGTCATACTTCCAAACTTGCTCTCACTGCTGCCCTCTAATGTTCATTTAGTGCTCTATCACAGGGATCAGCAGACTTGTTTGTTACCCTTTAGCCTTTGACCTAAAGTATTTACTATATAACATTTTCTTTTAATATTTCAATAACATAGCAGCACATGTTATTGAACACATGCAGGTACCTGTTGATCGATAATATATTTATTTAGGCTCTCGTTTATCTCCGGTTTGCTGCTGGAAGGAATCTCAGTCTGGAATTATTCCCCCGAGGGGATTTGGATCATAAATAAACACACAAATACCCATGAAGCAAACATCCAGGTTGGAGGTCGCATGTGTCGGCCGAACAACTGCCTTTGAGGAAATGGACATAGTTACAAATAGATGTAGTCAGGAACATTAAAACGCAATAATTATTTTCAAGACATGAAATATGACTAAAAAGTAGCACTAGAATTTTTTTTACAATTAATAGTCCATATGATATCACAATACACAATAGTATAAATATTGTAAAAAGCTGGACACTTTCTATATTCTGTAAAGCAATAGACATAATTATACTGTTATATTGTATACTGCTATTATACATAATTATTGTAAAGGGAACGAAATTGCATCAGTAAGCAGATCAGTTGCTTTTTTTGTAATATGACCAGTCCTGTAATTCTGTATTGCCGTGGAGGTTCATTATTGCGCTCTAAAAATGCTAATCATATAAAATCATATTAAAAGAAATTCTTTACTGTACATTTAATGGCTACCACCAACCGCTCGGTTCCCAGAAGTCTTCAAAATATATTCTTTTGTCTTAAACAGAAGAGACAGTTTCATTCAGCTTTGAAACAACATGAGGATGAGTAAAGATTTGTGAATTTTTGGGCTAACTATCTATAAAGCGTAAACTATAAAGTGTATCTTTAACTTCATGTGCAATTTGTACTTCGACCACTAGATGGAAGCAAACACCAATACATGGAGAGTGCTTCGCAGCTCCCTTTGGTTCAGCTTCTGGAGTGCAGCGTGAAACGCTCCTGTGTGTACTTAAAGCCACATGCATGTGTTTATGAGGCACCATAAATCATAAAGCAAAAAGTTACATCACCCCCTGAATTCACCAAACCACAGACCCTCTTGCAGCCGAAACCTGAAATGTATACAGCTATGTTTGGTAGAGACAGAAGCCTATAAAATCCTCCCATTAAGTGGCAGCTGCTGAGGATTTTGCCGTAAACTGCGTGACTCTTGCACACGGAGCGGGAAAAGAGAGAGCGAGACATGGCCTTAATTATGACACGGACTCCTCCTGCACTTCCAAATATGCTTTGCTTAACAGGATTTTTGCTTCCTGAAGCCAGACTGGAAATACTAAGACCTTTAAATGACTGCAGTGTGTTATTAAAGACATTACCCACTGTAAGTTCACTGGCTCTGAAGGCCTATCACCCTCGGTGATTCATCTGTTTGGGATTCGGTGAAGTAAATGACCACATTTTCAGACCACTGTAAGTGCCTCAAATTGCGCGGGCTAATTTGATGCAGAAAATCCCTCCAGAGGTTTTACAAGCTTTGTAAATGAGTGTGAGGTCCATTAGAGGCGATTCATGTATGCTTTGAGGAAAGCCGTGGCTGTTTTTTGAGCTTTTAAATTGGGAATGTTTTGATGTCGGTCTGTGTGCCATGATGGAGCTGGAATGGCAAGAATAAAATATGATTAAACAAAAAACACAAAGCACAATAGGATTTTGCTCAAATTAGGGACTATATCCAAGTATACAAAATATTTCACACATTTTAGGAGCACAGACCGTGCTTACTGCTCACACGGAGGGACTCGTCGCACCTGTAAATGGGACTCGGGCTGGTTTTAATGTTTGCTGCTGGTGGTGATTCATAGAGCACATTAAAGGCAGCCGGGACTGGAAGTGTTACCCAGAATTACTTTTACATGACATGTCAAAGAGAGTGACTGGAAACAACAGTTATTTAATTGACATCATGATCTACATACATCAAGGCTTTATATGTTTAAATACACTGCTAATACAAAACACATCCCAAAAACACATTTAGAAAACTCAAAATCCTATAATAATGCAATAATCCTCCATTCTCCTCTCTCTCCTCCTTTCTCCTCTCCTCCACTGTCCTCTTCTCTCCTCCTTTCTCCTCTCCTCTCCTCTCCTCCATTCTCATCTCCTCCACTGTCCTCTTCTCTCCTCCTTTCTCCTCTCCTTTCTTCTCTCCTCCATTCTCATCTCCTCCTCCACTGTCCTCTTCTCTCCTCCATTCTCCTCTCCTCTCCTCCATTCTCATCTCCTCCACTGTCCTCTTCTCTCCTCCATTCTCCTCTCCTCTCCTCCATTCTCCTCTCCTCAACTCCTCTCTCCTCCTCCATTCTCCTCTCTCCTCTCTGTCCTCTTCTCTCCTCCTTTCTCTCCTCTCCTCTCTCTCTCTCTCTCCTCTCTCCTCTCCTCTCCTCCATTCTCATCTCCTCCACTGTCCTCTTCTCTCCTCTTCTCCTCCTCCATCTCCTCTCTCCTCCTCCTCTCTCTCCACTGTCCTCTCTCTCTCCTCTCTCTCTCTCTCTCCTCCTCTCATCCTCCTCTCTCTCCTCCACTCCTCTTCTCTCTCCTCCTTTCTCTCTCTCTCTCTCTCTCCTCCATTCTCATCTCCTCCACTGTCCTCTCTCTCTCCATTCTCCTCTCCTCTCCTCCATCCTCTCCTCTCCACTGTCCTCTTCTCTCCTCTCATCTCCTCTCTCTCCTCCATTCTCATCTCCTCCACTGTCCTCTTCTCTCCTCCATTCTCCTCTCCTCAACCGTCCTCTCGTCTCCTCCTTTCTCTCTCCTCTCCTCTCCTCTCCTCCATTCTCATCTCCTCCACTGTCCTCTTCTCTCCTCCTTTCTCCTCCTCCATTCTCCTCTCCTCAACCGTCCTCTCGTCTCCTCCTTTCTCCTCTTCTCTACTGTCCTCTTCTCTCCTCCTTTCTCCTCTCTCCTCTCCTCTCCTCCATTCTTCTCATCTCCTCCACTGTCCTCTTCTCCTCCTTTCTCCTCTCATCTCCTCTCTCCATTCTCCTCTCCACTGTCCTCTCTCTCTCCTCCTTCTCTCCTCTCCTCCTCTCTCTCTCTCCACTCCTCTCTCCTCTCCTCTCTCTCTCCTCCATTCTCCTCTCCTCTCCATCTCCTCTCTCTGTCCTCTTCTCTCCTCCTTTCTCCTCTCCTCTCCTCCTCTTCCTCTCCTCCATTCTCCTCTCCTCCACTGTCCTCTTCTCTCCTCCTTTCTCCTCTCCTCTCCTCTCCTCCACTGTCCTCTTCTCTCCTCCTCTCCTCTCCTCTCCTCTCCTCTCCTCTCCTCTCCTCTTCCCTCCTCCTTTCTCCTCTCCTCTCTCCTCTCGAATGGTCTGTCACTTTGTACAGGAAGGTAAGTGCAAAGAGAGCTAATTAAACTCCACAAGTGTTTCATGTTTTATTTCAGCACATTTAGACTCATTGGTTGGTGAATAATGAACAGTGCAAAGCAAGGAAATCAATTTTCCAGCTACGGGAGCAGAATAAATAGATACAGAGTGGTAAACTAAATTAAACACTGGCACCTGAGGCTGACTGCAAACAGATGCTGGGGCTGTAATAGAAATGCATTGCCATTTCCCATCACCAAAGGAGATGCATATGAGGGGATGCATTTCATTGTCGAGTCCATTGAAAAACAAGAACCAACAGATGCATCAAACATCGACTGAAACATTCAGTGACAACGTGTTTACGTTTATAGCAGTATTTACATTGTACGTTATTTATAGTTCTGTTTATTCATTTTAAGAGGGGTTTCTAGCTAATGGTCAGATAAGTTACAGTCTGCCCCCCAGAGGAAGATGCGTGTAACAGGATCTTTTTAGCCCTTTTATTTCATAAACAAGTTAATACATGGAGGGCTCAGACAATTTTCTTGCTGTTTAGACTAATTCTTCAAAGGCCATTATAATATTGAAAATTCATTTCTTCTGAGAACTAAAATATCAGACTTTTCTCGTTCTGGAAAAATAGCTGACTGCCATTTAAAAGCAGATGGAAATTAAATAATAAAAGAATCAATTTGGTTGTTCAAATTGTTCACGAATCTCAGTGCAACAGTCAGGCAGACTGAAAGATGTTCAGGGAGAGGAAACACCCATCAGGACCTGCGCCCATTTGCATTTATATAGTTTCAGCATCAAAATCACACAACACATTTTTATTTTCAATTGGACACTAATATGGATGTGCCATCAGTGCATATCTTGAATATGAAAACATTTGCAGTCAAACGGCTCCCTGGATTGCGTGTTCAGAGGTGCTCTTGTAACTTTAATGAGGAAAATAGGTTTGCAAAACTTTTTTGCGCATCTAAATCATTGTTCTCCATTAGACTTCGAAAAAGCCGTAAACAAATCATTTTAATCACTTTTTTCTGTAGTCGGAACATTGCATGCCCCCACCCCCCCAAAAAAACAATAATAATAAGGAATGTATAATAATTAGTTCCGGTTTTCATTCATACTGTAAGACATGTACAAGAGCAGAATTAAAAAGTCTGTGAGTAAACATAAATGCAGCTTCTGTTCCATCTATGTAGTGAAAGGAGGCTTTTGTTTGGTTACAGTTTAGTAGTTGATTGATGGTTCAGTTTAAGCATTTGATGAAAAACACAAATACATTTAAAAGCCAGTGATTAGGTGTTTTGGTAGATTTATGCTGTTTGAAAGTCTTGTCATATATCAATCACTAAGTTAAATGGTCTAAATGAGTTCATACGTATGCATATCATCCGTGGAAAGCGTAAGATCATTAAATGCTTGCCCAGTCAAGTTATTCTACAGTCTAATATTCCATACCTACAGAATAACTAAAAATGACCCTTACAAAGGTTCATAAAAAAATCAGTTCCAGTGGGCCCCTCGATGGAAAAGTTCATTTCTGTTCCTAACACAAACCATTTGAATTTAGGAGATTATTTTATTCGCGCATTCATTTATTTAGACTATTCTTCATCTGGAACAATTAGTGTTAATCATGTGGGCCCTGCAACATCTGTTCGCCAATGAACCACAAACCTTCAACAAATAGAGTACGTTTCAAATAGCCAGGGTACTTGGCTGCGCTTAAAAGCCTCTCATAATTACTGTATCCTAAAATTAGTAACAGTGAGAAACTCCCTGGGAATGGTTTGTATAAATTCCTCTGCCGTGGCTCTCATGTGGAGATCATAGGTCTGTCATACAGCCAGCTGCTGTACAGGTGCTAGACACATTTTCCTATATATGAATAACATAATGTTGTAACATCGCTTTATGCGAGTGATATGTCACTTTGGATAAAAGTGCCTAAATGATGTGACAGATAAAAAAGAACGGCTTCATATATATATATATATATATATATATTTTTTTTTTTAAAATCACATTTGAGAAATATTCAGAAGTGTATCAAAACAAATTAGAGTTTATCCCGAAGGCAAAACAAGCAAGCAGGCACATATAGATGAAACAATAAAAATGTAATCTTATTATATTGAAAAGTTGGCCATCATCATTTGACTGGGAGAGTTTTATCAGCACCCAGGTCTGGAATACTAATTCAGCGAGGACACATAAGTGCATACGCAGCTCTCTTTGAGGGCCTCTTGGTATTTTTTTGACAGCTCCTGTATCTCATTGTCTTGGCCCCCAGAGGCCCACCACAGGCCAGAACTTCACTAATAGTTTTGGCAGCACAGAGTCAGGAAAAACAGTTACGGAGGCCTATTTTGATCCAACACCTTTCCCACCGCAACGAAAAATAATATAAATCATATAAACATGCCAAGTTTTGTCTAAAAGAAATAGTGGATCCCTTCGTAGCACAATAAAATTCAACTGTATAGGGCTGCTTAATTTTTATGAAATGGATAGTTCAGACGCAGCGTCATGCTAAAACGCACAATATAGTTACAGCTATGATGCAAAACATATGTTCAGTATATGAAGGCCAAATGTTACCCTTGCACAAATTGAAGTGGAAGATTCACACTTGAAACTGACGTGACAATATCAACTTAATGGTCAGTTTAATGATATTAAAATATCAATTTATTTAGAAGTTGTGTTTTTTTTTTTTATTTTAGTTTCCATTTTATAAAAGCAATAAAGCGCTGACATTACATTTTTGTCTTTGGATTATCAATATATATAGTGAGTGTTTTTTATGTGAAGATTTTCTGAATTATTATTATTTGTATACATTTCAAAATATTAGGTGGTACAAGTGATAACTTAATGGCCATTAAAAGGACAAAAAAAGTGAACTCATTTTAAAAACAGTAACATTATTATTAATAATTAAATATTAATAATTATTATTTTTTATTTCTCTCTCTCTCTCTCTCTCTCTCTCTCACACACAAACACATATGTATATATATTACCACATATTATATATATATATATATATATATATATATATATATATATATATATATATAATATATATATATTCATTTAAAAGTTTCTCATCATTAGTCGTTATTTATTTATGTCATGTCTGGTATTAATTTTAAAATGTATACATATGCATATCTTAATTAGAGTAGTATTCAATATCTAAAAATAATCCACGCGTCCATATACAGGATATTTGAGAAAGTTGCATATTGACTGTTATTGACTCTCCCTGATGGCGCGTGGAGATCTGACACTGCCAATAGCACATCAAGCTCTTCTGCAGCTAAGCCAATTGATTCGAACCCTGTGCTCTTTACAGCAAACACATACTCAAGAGCACGACAGGATCATGTGTTTCTGTCCGTCACTGCTCAGGTACCTCTACAAGCTTTGTTATCGACCTTTTTGACAACCCCATGCCGCTTTTGACAGTTCACCCGCATGTTAATTTATTATTTACGTCTTGTAAGTACCGTCTCATCTGCCACTGTGTCACGGGTTCTACTTTCATTCATGTGTAGACAGTAGCTCAATTAATTATGAACACTGCAGTCGTGCTTCGGTTCCCCGGGAAAGCGCATTCCAGATTCAGATATGTAATTTGTTTTGGAGTTTAAGTGTCTGACAAACTTAGATTTACATTTATAGGCATCATCACAAATAAAAGTAGCTTGGCAAGAACCTCTACCTGGATGAACGCCCATCATTACGTCCATCTCAGACAAAACCACCTTCTCGTTTTAATAAACAACTCAAACATCTCACCCGCAAAGAAAGAACCGCAAGATCACGCTGGCCACAATCAAGACTCCTTCTGCAAAACATCTTCTGACCTTTTCCTACCAGAGAAACTACTCAAATTCTGGTGCGGGCCCTGGTCTGTTTCCTGGTCTCATTTTAACTACTGCAATTCAGTGCTGGAGTAAGCAATCAAACCTTAACGACTCATCCGGAATACTTCTTGAGATTTCCAACCAAAATCGATTCAGCATTTCCAAGTACTCCCACGTCACACCTCCACTTCCTCTGCTGTCCTAACGCACAGGACGGGCGATGTTCAAGCACCCTCCTGCATGCAGTCCAAGAAACCATCTGCAGCAGCTCAAGTTACTTCTCACCAACAGCCAAACATGATTTCTAAACAATAGCTCTTTTCTCATAAAGTTTAAATAATGCATGCAAACTTCAGGAAATGATGTACTGATGCCTTTCACGTAAAATTGACAAAGTAACATGGCTTTCTTGTTTTCTGAACTTGTTTTAGGCTACAGTAAGTTTTACATGTACTTACATTAAAGTTAATAATTTTATACAGTGCACATATTGTGTACATACATGTTTTTACATTGTACTTATATAAAAAAAAAAAACCTGAATATAATTACATAAATGAAAATCATTCCATCGTAAATGATTTCTTATTATTTATGTACAAGACAGCAAAAGACTAAATTCAGATCTGCCATAACATTGTGAATAATAATAAAGTACGAGTTAAAGTGTTACTTTAATTATCCAAAAATATAAACATTTTTTACAGCGTTTTTAACCAAACAAATTCAACTTTGGTAAGCATTAGAGAGTTGTTTTAAAAACATTCAGAAGTTCAGAAGAGTAATTAGTGAGATATTTTTTTATTAGTTTCAGAAAGCATTCATTCACTATTTTACATCAATATTATACCATTATTAAAAGAACAATTCTAAGAATTGCAACTTCCTACTTTACAGCTGCGCTGCTTTACATTAAGCTGCTTCTTCCAAACAGCTGTCATACATGGTAAACTAATTTTCCTTTTTGACATCACGCGCATCTCACCATTGACCCAAATAAAATGTCTCCTTCCTGATTCTCACCAACTGTTGTCCAAAAAAAAAAAAAAAACATACAAGCGATATTCTCAACAGTAAAGGTTGGAGGTTGTTTACCTCTCCAGCTGAAGAATTTATGAGGAGCAGTGAGAAGATTGTTTTGGTACACATTAAGTCAGATGTGCCTTTGTAATGCAATCAGTAGACATATAATCATTCCTGCTCCGCATGAGCACTTTTGGGAAAACAGTGAATCAAAGGAAGAGCTCTGGACTATAGAGCAGTTAGGTCACGTCCCTCTTTTCCACTCTCTCTCTCTCTCTCTCTCTCTCTCTCTCTCTCTATGTATAGCGGTGTATTGATTGCCGCATTTAGCTGAGTTTTAGCATGCTTTTAAAATCACTCCAACTCTCAGGCCCTAGAGATGCTTTGCTCTTCTGAACACGTCACACTTATTCCTACCACATCCGTCAGTATTTACAGGCATACCGATTTTTTAAGGAAGACTAATAATGAAAGGAGCATTTTGACCAGAAGGATTCTTTTCCCATTGAATCGATTAACTGGAATTGAAGCGTCTTCCGCTTGTTTGCTAAATGTGAGTGATCTATATGATTTTTTGTTTAAAGAAATATATTTGATTATATTGCAACAAACTGGATTTAGCTTGTTAAAATGTGGTCTTCTTGGTAGCCTATTCTATAGCCCTGAAGAGGAAGTCAGGACGAGACTGTCCGGTGCACAACCAACTACTGTTTTTTTTTGTTTTTATGTTGCTAAGGTCACATGAAATGCACAGCAGACTGTACAAAACATTGTAATTATGACAGGAAAACTGTAATGATACTACAGTAAAAAAAAGGCACTATATTGCAATACCAGAAATTTTCTTCATATTTTTTACAAAACTGAACTCATAAAATTAGTGTTACTAGTGCATGCACTGCTGTTTAGAATAAATACTTTTTTTTAATAATAATTTAATAATTTTTTTTTAAGTATACCCAATAATCTTTTATATTTTGTACCATTATCACATACTGTTAAAAACAAAACAGTACTAAAGAGAAGCTATATGAACACCATTATTAAGCGAAATGCCATTAAATGTAAATAAATAATAATTATTTTTTTTACTTAACTACTTTTCACCACAATTTTCAGCACAATGACCCTCAAAAATGACCCGAAATATTGACTAACTCCAAGGATCTGAGGGAAAGTAAAACTTGTATATTTAACCAGAAAATGAAATTCAATTATGCTACCCGCTCTCATGGCATTAACATACCTTTGTGCACTTTTTAGCGAGCCACATAATGCATACTAATAAGCACATCAGTGCGGTTTCCGAAATAAATAAACGCCATAGCCAGTAAAACATCTTTTATTCCTTTTCACACAAAGTTTCGATTAATAAAGCATGATTTTCGCACAATTACTTGAAGACTGTCATGTTATGACTATATGTTATGTATGTTATCACAAACATCCGGCTTCATATCTATGGGTTTTAATAGAAGGTAGGTTTGCTCAGCGAAGCTCTGAAAAGCTCTGATTTGATCCCTGTGTAACTATGACTCAAAACAGTCCAAATCCGCTGAAATGGCACGGTTGCATCAATAAAGCCCTTTGATACGAGCATTTGTTAACACTATCTGGTAGGTTTAGGGTTAGATTTGATGTAGGGCATATTTCCAACACGATTAACTTCATGGCTATTTGCATCCTGAACCGCAATATGTGCCTACATCAACGTCACAAAAACGTGCCAGGGTTAACGTATTGAACTTGCGTGGTTTAGTGGACATTTCTCTGCATCGAAACAAGTGCAGAGAGGTACTGTATTTTTAAGAGACCAGGATATTATTTACTTGCTCTCAGGTTGTTCCATACCTACACAAACTTCTTCCGTTTGCAAAATACAAAACATATATTTTTATAAGTTAGTAGCCAAGTAGTCGCTGGTCCCTATTGACCTAAATACTATTTTTCTTTCATATTATGGAAGTCAATGCGGACCAGCAACTGCCTTGAAATCTTTTGCGAACATTAAAAAGAGACCTGTACAGCTGCGGAGCAACCTGAGGAGTAGTAAATGAAGACAGAACGTTCATTTGTTTTTCAGTCTTTCAGAATTGGTGGTCTTGGCAAAGACGGCGAATATCTAATGATATGATCTCATCACCAATCAGGACAGACGTTCACTGTTGTTCTTTTTTTAGTCTCTCCAAAACTTTATTTACAACATCTGTTATAGATGTGTTTTCTTGGATAAAAAAAACAAAACAACAACTCTGCATTGTTGCCGGGCAGTGTCTCAGCTAAATTACCCCTAATTACCTGAACTGCAGCCAGTACATTATCATCACCTAACAATCAGGACAAATGGTGCTAAAAGAAAAAAAGAAAAGAGAAATTAAAAAAACTATCTGGCTGTAGCTTCAGCTAATGTGGGAAAATGGCCTCTGGAATGTCTCCAAATAGGCTTGGCAGTAAAATATATCGTAAAGGCACGGCTTTCTCTTAATGCCTTTGAAGGGGTCTTATGCATTCATTAGACGGCCTGCCATCCCGGGATGATCTGAGCCAAGTGAATAAAGGAAAGTGGAACGCGGAATCTGTTACGACGAGGGTAAGGTGACTTAGAACAAGAGCGGAAAGATGTTCCGGCATCTGCTTTCAGTCGACGGCTGTCACTTGCTCACAGAGAGAATCTGCTGTCAGAGAGAGAGAGAGCGCAGCAGGACACTAGGACACGTACTCTGAGGATCAATGAAAGCATGGCACGGTGACAACCGATTCTCTGCTTTCTTGAAAACATACTGAAATGTCAACCAAGTATCTTTGTGTTACAACAATATCGGTGTGAATCATTACTCACAGCTAAATGGACATTCTGACCCAGAGGACTTTATTGCTCAGAAAGTGCTCTTTCATTGCAAAGGACATGTTTAGAATCAACCTGGTCTATTATTTTCGCTCAATACAGAGGAAGCGAAGCTATTTTTTGACATGCAGTATATATGCACAGAGAGTTTTGTTTATTGCAAATTTTTAAAAACACTTAAAATAAATACAAATTCCTCATACTACATTATAATACTTTTATCTGAATTTTTGGTTTTAGTTATTTATGTTTTTATATATATATATAATTTAGACCAGTGTTATTCCATTTTACCTTCAGTTAACTATAACAACTTTTATCAGTTATCATCCATAACTGTAATGGTCCCGTACTACATGAATTATAACAAGTGGAATTTACTGAATTCTAGTCAATTGCAACAATGTCTGCCCACTTTTGGTTGGTTATAAAAGTTTTTTTTTCATTATTTTTATTTTTTTTCATATAAAATAGTCTTTGTTGAAGAATTCTAAACCAAGAACTAATGCAACCAGCTACGAATGAATGATATACTACACACACACACACACACACACTGAGTGTTAACATCTTCAATGCTCAAAATACCTTCACTTTTGTAAATATTTTAAAGTTATGATTAAAAATCTATTCTCATATGGAGAATAATTCTTCCAGAACTCCAGAAATTCAACAGGGCATTCTGGGAAATGAAGTGTTCTTTTGCTCTGGTTCTCTAATTTGTTAAAAGTTTGACGCACTTGAATGAGCCACACTTATTATGAGCGATGTATCAAAGAGGACATCTGTCTGTATGTGGGTTGAGAGTGTGCATTTCTACATGTGAGATGAGGACAGCGTGTTTTTCCACAGAATTCCAGTCTAAGGCCTGAGCTTACGTGAGATACGTGGCGAAGGTGCTACATCAAGATGATCGTTAAATAAAGGTTTCGACTGCAAGAACGTTCCATCAGCTGCTAAAAGGCAGAGTTGCATATGTTTTGCACGTTCTTGGTCGACTTTCTTCTTCTGACACCTTGAGTGTTACTGTTTATCCTCATGCTGTTAACCAACGTCTGTAGCGCATGACATTGCAGGCAATCTCTGCATCGGCAAAGCTTTATGGGCTGTATGAGAAAAAATGACTTTTCTCCACACTCATAATTTCTTTGAACTTTGCTGCCAGGCAGCCGACACATTTATGAGGTTCTGCTTTTGTTTGGGTAACTTTTTCACCTCTGTTCTAGCTGCTGCCGTCCATCTGATATCCTCCTCCAATAACAACATGCTGCGGATTAAAAAAAGCTTCTCATCAAAATGTGTAAAGGTGCACATTCGCTTTTCGGTTTTTTTATGTTCTCAACTTGTTTTTCAGAGGATGGGAGGATGTTAAATGTGAACTAGTGCAGTGATTCTCGACACGCTATCAAAACCGTTTAGCAACAAACTGGACAATTCATTACATATAGCATTATGAGCTATATAAACTCAACAGTATGTATAGTTATTAACAGGTTTTGATGTGTTTGAATTTTAGTGATTAGTCAGTAATTTACCACATGAAACACATTGTGGTCAACTCTTAAAAAGAAAGGCTTTTTTATTGGCATCTACGGTTCCGTGAAGAATCTTTAACATTCATGGAAAATGTGCGTAAATGACTTTTATAGTGGAAGAAAATGTTCTTTAGATTATTGAAATGTTCTTCACGCTAAGAAGTAAATCACTGAAATATCCTTTGAGAAAGAAAAATGGATCTTTGGTAAGACTTTAGGATAGGTAACGATTTTTAACTATATATGACTTTTCTCTCAATAAATTCTTTTCATTTGCTGCTTATTAATAGTAAGGTAGTTGTTAAGTTTAGGTATTGGGTACGATTAGAATGAAGTCATGCAGAAAAATGAATTAATATGTGCTTAGTTAGCGCTAAAAATGTATGATATTCTAGTAATATGCATGCTAATAAGCAACTAATAGGTGTAACCTTAAAATAAAGTGTTACCAGAACGTTTATTGGAAGACTTAGATTTGCTCATGGTTATTGTTCAAATGTACAAACTGAATGAGTAAAATATTTTTCAAACTGATATTTCATACATTTTTAGAATGTGTAATGTTAAATTTCTTGCTATCACTTTTTTTAATCGACAAACTGCATAAAAACCCCCACAAAAAAACAGTTGCTTTTATTAATCCATTTGTCAAATATTAACTAACTTATAAGTTTTATTAACTTCTTCTTTAGTAACTTTGCAATTACCTCAGAACGTATATTGGGGACCATGAAAATAAAAATGGTCTACTAATATGCTAAAGACAGCTAGTTGACATTTAGTTACAAAGTTACTTATAGTTAGTAGAATGTCTAACGTGGACTTGAAATAAAGCTAAATAAAACTGGTCACATGTATAGAGAACAATAACCCTTTAGCTGGAGTTTTCTACCTGGTCTAATGGCGTTCTTGGGCGCACTTTTTAGTGACACACGATATACAAACCAACAAGTACATATCACAGTTTCCAAAAGAAATGACCAGGCAGTAAAACTTTCTTTTCACACAAATTTACACAATTTTGATTAATAAAGCGCAATTTCTGCACTGTCACGTTGAAGAATATTGTGTTATGGCTTCACAACAATATTAATATTCTGGGAGATTTGAAAACTGATGCTTTTGAATGTTATCATCACACATAACCACCTTCATATCTATGGGTTTTCAAAGACGGCAGGTTTGTTGGGCGGCTCACGGATTACAGAGATGTACTTGAGAGGCCAGGAGGTCTGGTTTGAATCCTGCGTAACTACGGTTCTACAAAACGGATCAAATCAGCATATTTGCCTTTTTATGTCAGTTTTGAATTTGTTAGCACTAGGTAGGTTTAGGGTTGGATTTGGTGAAGGGCGTATTTCCAACACGACAGAGCAGCTTTTAGCGACAATCCACGGATATTTAAATTTTGAACTGTTGCAATACGCTTCTGAAGCAACATAATAAAAACACAACCATATTTACCTATATTACTGTAGTAAAAAATTCTCTATGAAACTGCAATGAAAAGTGCAAAGAGATGCATATTTTTGTAAGTCCAAGCTGGGATTTTTAAATGGATAGTTCGCTCAAAACTTTTAATTCTGTCAATAGTTATTCACCCTCACGTCAAGACCGTTCATCTTCGAAACTAAGAAATTAAGATGTTCTGGATTTAATCAGAGAGCTTTCTGATCCTGATCCCTGATACCAAAAACATTGTCAAAGTATAGTCCATACGGATCAGTCGGAATGTAACCAGAATACTTTTTGGTTGAGAAAAAAGGTTTGGGGCGAACCTGCCGTCTATGGGAGGATCAGAAAGCTCTTGGATTAAATGGAAAAAAATCTTAATTTGTGTTCTCACGATGAACGATGATCCCGCGTCTTTGGAATGACATGAGGGTGATTAATCAGAATTGAGATTTTTGGGTGAACTGTCCCTTTAAGATGCACTTCTTTGGATGCATCATCTCGGAGCCTTCTTAGCTTGACATTCAGAGGTGGGTATGTCACACATATGCACTGCATACAATTTAAAATCTGACCGTCCTATTTATTCTGCTTATGTTTTCCAATTTTATTGCTTGCACTGAGCTTTGTTTTTCATCGTTGTTCAAGACCGCCTGCAGCGCACCAGTTGAGAGCCTGGGACCCAGAGGTCCCGCTGCACAAGAGGGCAAAGCGTTGAATCTGACAAACAGGATGTGACCTGCTCGGGTATCCCGTCAAAGCTCTGAAGATTCCAACACTTCAGTTGTTCCACAGACATCGGCATTCACCTTCGGCGTCCAGGGATGCTCAGAAAATGCAGGAGCTAAAATTGTATTCCATCGTAATACGTTCCATCAACCGAAACGGGACACTCGCTCGCTGGAACGTATCGACCAGCAGGGCTTGTTTTTCCCCCGCAGACATCATCTTTTTTATTACATTCCGTCCCTAATGAGAGCATTGCTCTCTGCTGCTGTATGCCATTCCTGTCCCACAATTCAATATGGCTGTATGGTTGTTCAGGTCTTAGCGGGGAGACAAATGAAGGAACTTTTCTTCATTTTTCTTCAGCTGAAAAAACTTTCCTCATTTTCATATTTCTCGGGTAAAAAAAAAAAAAAAAAGTTGCATTACATCTTTTCATTTTTAGAATGATGATTAATAATGTCCGTGGTAGAGATAGGATTCTTGGATCATGAAGATATCTTTCAGTCGTTTGAATTTGAAGTTTGAATCGTTTTACTTTAAAATGCATTGAAACGAAAAAATTACAACTGAGTGCATTTACTTTTAGTGTGGTATTATTTTATGAAAAGAATTAATCAAAGCTTCCCACATTATTTTTCTGATATGGTTCTCAAATGTAAAAAAGCAGATTGTCTGAATATTTGTGTCAACAGTGAACTGATTCAATTCACAGTTCAGATTCTTTTTAAGTTTGATTCAGAAACCATGTTCAGAATGGGCTCAATTTTTTATTCTGATATGTATTTATATGAATCTTGCCGACTTATTGAAAGGAGAGGTTCACTTGCAAAGAATCTCAACTTAAAAATCAACAACTTAATAATACTAATATAAAAAAATGCATGAAAAACTTGATTAAATTGAGAAAAGATTCATTGCGATTAATCACACCCAAAATTAGTTTTTATTTACATAATATATGTATTATGTATAAATAAATACAAAACATGAATCATAAAATTTGAAAATATTTACGTATATTTATATGTAAACATTTTATAGTCATATAATTTCTATTATATAGAAACATATTTAATATGTAAGCATTTTCTTAAACATATACATGCATCTGTATGTATTTATATATACATAGTACACATACATATATAAACAGAAATGATTATTTTGGATGTGATTAATTAAGTGTTTGGCACTAATAAAAACTACATAAACTAATAAAATTTTTTAAAACACATCTAAATAAAAATGAAAATGAAGTTGGGAAATATAAATGTAAAAACATTGTTATAGATTACAAATACATCAAAAAAACAACTATTTTCGTTTTTACCTTTGGATTACAAATGATTAATATTCAAATAGTGTTTCTACTTAAAAAAAAAACGTTTTAACATTTCAAAATTAATTCAGCCGCACTGGAAGGACCGCAATGCTTTTAAATGAAAATATAAATCATTATACCCCTATAGAAAAACCTGAAGAAGTTTATTCTGCACAATCTTTGGACATTTCCTACTCTTAACACGTCTTATATACGTGCTTCTTAGACGAATCTTTGAAAAAAAAAAAAAAAAAAAAAAATCAATACATATGACTTAATATAGCCCTGTAAGCATCTTCGATAAATGTATATCTTAGGTTTGAAGTGAAATGCCCCATTGTAAGATAATCTATCAGATATGGAGATCGGACCCTTATGTGTTGTTATTCCGACCTTGGGCATGTCTTTATAAGGTATACATATTTGCTTTCATGATAGGCAATCAAAGCGCTGGCGTCTGCCGGAAGAGAGGGAGGGAGATGGTCTCGTTGTCTGTCTGGGTTTGTGTGCATTTAAATGGAGAGGGTCAAAGAAAGTTCATAGACAGTTCTGGGTTGGAATTAATACTGTCTGCATGTGCGTCTGCTCCCTGTGTGCTTGACATGAATTAGTGTACGAACACCACTGGCCTTTCCCTTTCTGCTGTTTTCTTACACAATCAGGATCCGAACCCGAGCAGTGCCTGTCATCGCAAATGATGGGTGTTTTTACAGAAGCACGATATAGAAAAGCATAAGGTAAACCATTATCGGTTTTTGTTGTCTATATAGTGTTTACTCATTTTTGTTTCAGATTTGGTTTCGTTTGAATTTTAACACATCAAGTTAAACAAGTTATTTTGTCATTTTAAGTAGTTTTAAGTACAAAAATGAGTAAAAAGAACAGGAACACAGCTATAAATGACAAAGCTTTTAACTAAAATTAAAATGACAGCTGAAATGTAAAAGTAAAAATTGATACATTTTTTTTTTACTCCAAACAAATCACAGAAACAGCAGCTAGGTTTTTGAATTTTTACAATTTATGTTTTGTTGGTTGTTGCTATGTGGTTAAAAAATCCCACCTGCAAATCTCTTTCAATAAGTCATTTTTTTTCCCACCCACTTTATCATTTGCTGAGCCAAAAATCCAATCATTCGGACTTAGTTTTTCCTTTCAAATATAGGGTCTGTTGAAATATATAGTATAAGCAACTTCAAGAAAGACCAATAAAAGCTTGAATGATTTACAGTTTGGATGCATTTTAAAAAGTTGAGATTTGCCCAACAGACTGTATGATACAATAAAGCAGCCAAGGACAACAAACAAAACGATGTGAATGGAACAAATGGAACAGAATTGCCTGGTAAATTATTGCTGTCTAGAGAAGCACTAAGTCATGTGTTGAAATATTCATTTGTTCAGATTTGGTTCACAAAACCCAAGCTCTTACAGAAACAAAAAACGCCAACTATAGAAATGATCTGATGGCCGGAACCATACCACAAATGTATTCTATGCTATATCTAATGGCTGGAGTGTGAAGCTGTACAGTGGGCATAAACCTTTCTACAGCACAATGAGCTGTACTCACTTTAGTGCTGCAGGTCTTGTCAGGTGAGGCTTCTAAACTGGGATCTAGTGCCCATTTTGGCTGCGCTGAAAACAGCCTGCCTGCCTGCCTCCAAAGCATTGCCCCAGGTCTCCCCAGCACATGTATTTTGCATTATGCATAGTCTACATTGCATCAATAATTCAGAAAGTACATCCAGATTTCCTCAAGCCTTGGGGACCAGAGCTCCTGCTTCCATACCTGTCTGAACATCCAAGGCTGAACCTTGATCATACCTTTGCAGTGTGTGTGTGTGTGTGTGTGTGTTTTATGAGCTGTCTGTCAACATGTATGTTTCAGTGTGTCACAGTCTGTGACGGTTTGGCTCAAAACACATCGAGGAGGGCCTTTTACTTCAATCCATGCGTCCGAACAAGTGCACCGTCCTCTTAAATAGAACGAATAGCAGTACGCCAAACGAGAAGGACATCCGAAAACTCAGT
Source organism: Puntigrus tetrazona (assembly GCF_018831695.1). Classification (NCBI taxonomy): domain Eukaryota; kingdom Metazoa; phylum Chordata; class Actinopteri; order Cypriniformes; family Cyprinidae; genus Puntigrus; species Puntigrus tetrazona. Next base: position 15,071,477 of record NC_056709.1, on the reverse strand, counting down.
GTTCATGATGAACAGCATAGGATGACATACTGTTTCTGATCAGATTCTGAAGAAAACAGTGCAAACAGTGGACAAGTTTTGTTGTCCTTTCATTCATTGAATTCATTAATTTATCTAATAGAAATGCAGTTTATAAAATATCACTTCTTTGATGGGCACATTTCTTTTTAAACTAAAATTCATCCTGACATTTTTGGGAGGGCTTAACGTACTAAATAACTGGGAAATACAACTGCTTTGCATTTAAAGTGTTTAATTATTTACATATTATTATGTATTAATTGAACTATTTTTATTAGAAATAGTAGTAATGTTGGAAAAAATAACCAAATAAGGAGTAAAGCATATCTTATAAATATTCGAAAAAGTTTTATTTCAAAGAAATAAACATGCAAGATCAATGTGAAGGTCAATAAGGCTTAAAAAAAAAAGAAAAAAAAGAGATATTTGGCTTGGTTTTTAACAAGGCAAAGTTAGTATGGCCTAAAACATGTCAACTAGTTTAGCTTGTGAAATGTCAAATGGTGTGACTTCTAAAAAATGTAATGTTATTCATGAATTAATCTTTTATGATATTTGTGAAAAATACTGCACACCTGCATACTCAATCATGTATTTCATAAACAGTAAAAAAAAAACTCAGATTTACTCGGTTTAGAATAAAGTGCAGGAAGCAGAAAGTGTGGTTATTAAGAAAACAAAAACTACTTAAACCTGAAAACTTAGGTTACCTTGCAAAGTCAATTAAATCATTTACAAATGAACATTGAAAAGAAAACTTAAAATATGACTTTGTATCTTTATATGTTTTGACCAACATGGAAAGGAAAAAAAATACAAAGGCAGCATCAATGTCAAGTCTCTTCAAATATCAGCCAATGGTCTATTTGTGACTATTTATAAAATGTCAAATGGTAAGGTTCCTAAAAACTTATTGTTATTTACGAAAGAATAATTTGTAACACATGCACACTAAATGCTTTTGGAAGCAGTTTCATGAACTTTCAATTCGATTCAGTGCATTGTATAAGAAAGTACAGAATCAGAAAGTTAAACTGCATTCTAAATCAATTGGGAATCATTATAGGTAACTGAAATAAGGCTGAAAAAAGTACTACAATTACCGAAACGAATAGAAAAATGACAAAACCACATAACAAAATGCTTGAATTATAAAGAAAATGGAAATATAGTACAAATAAAAGTTAATTCAAGCATTAATAATTACTGTAATAATAAACACTTCAATCAGACGCAGCCAATTAACCACAGTATCTATCAGCAAAAGCTCACGAAATGGATGAGGAATTAAGTGAATGTCATCTTGTTTATCATTCTAAGGTGTCGCGCTCGGCTTTGCCTTGCTGGGAGCCGCGCATTTTAATAATCAGCAATGCCATAATCAAAGCTCCAATCTGGATACTGGCCTACATAAATCAGATCTTCTCCCAATTAGCGGAACAAAGAAAACAGCCGAAAACGGCTCGGTGCGATGAGATAAAATGCGAGTCCATTATAACGGCGAAGACAAACAAAAACCTCGCCATCCGCAAGAGTGCACAGGCTCAGAACGCTAATGCACTTCGGCAAACAGATAAACCAATTAAACGGAGCAGCAGACATAACGGGCTACAAAACCGACGCTTTTCTGACAACGAGGCAGGTGTAGCAGCGGAGCCGCGCGGGTGGGATTAGCCATGCAGGCCGAGATGCTCTGTTCTGTTTGACCGCTGCTCAAGGGACGAGACCTGATTATCAATGAGCATAGCGCTACTCCTCCCCTGCCCTGCAGGCCTGCTCCTGTGCTCAGCGCCGCGTGTCAGAGCTTGTTAGGGCAGCCGGAGCCCAGGGAGCAGAGCGGGACGGGTCCGAAGAGCAGGGGGGGGACGAGTGGGTTTCAATCACAGTCGGTTCCTCGAGCCCCCCCACTCACCCACCTCTCCCACGTGTGCGTTTACCGGCGCTGATTTTTGGGCTGCCCTGGAGCTGAGCTCTAATTGACAGGTTAATGGAGGGAGGAAACGCTCTGGCGGGAAAAAAAGCGAATCATTAGTAGGTTTGTGCAGTAACTGTGCAATGCGGCAGGCCTTGGCAGTTGGCACCTGGGTTAGTGCAGAGTTAGTCTTAAAAAATACCATGTGGAGGGGGTCGGGCGGGGGTTGCTGCCTCCGCTGACAGGGTTTATGGGGTATCAGACAACAGCGCCGGCAGGAAAATTCAGGCAGGTTTGGCACATGAGCACTCGGATACACTCAGGGATACACAAACACACACTCGCGCTAAAACTTTCGGAAAAGTTTTTTTTCTGTATGGGTGGGAATTGCTAACACTAACAGAAAATAGAAGTAGAGTTTTTTTGACATGCACTGTAATAATTCCATAGGGCTCTTTGAGGTACTTTGGAGATTCAAATAAATACTACAGTGCATAGTATAGTAGAAGTATTCGGTACCATAGTATTAACCAGCCGATGGGGAACATTCTCAGATTTTTGGACAAGTTTTGACAAGGCTCTCAAGCAGTTTATGATTTTTTTTGTGGTAATATTAAAGGGATGGTTCACCCAAGAATAAAAATTCTGTCATCATTTACTCACCCTGCACTTGTTCCAAACCTGTACGAGTTTCAGAAGATCTTTTGAAGAATATTGCTAACCAAATAGTTGAAGGAAGTGTGTGTGTGTGTGTGTGTGTCTATCTGCTTAGAAAATGAATACAGGTTTGGAACAAATGGAAGGTGAGTGAAACGTCACAATCTTATTTCGTTTCCAATATTCACAATTTCATTTTTCGGTTTTAAATTGATGTAGTAAAATATTTAAAACTAAAAGTAAATGCAAAACTTTAACTTTAAAATTCTAAAAAGGCCTGATTCCATTTCAGCAAGTGTCATGTTAGTATCATTGAGATACTACTATGGTTTTGTTTATAAGTTAAATTAGATCTTTTATGCTTCCATGATAAAGTAGCAATTTTCAACAAAATCCTAGTAGTTTTGCTGTTTTTGTGTAATTTTATTTCTTTTTGTAATTTTAGTTGATTTACCAAGTTAAAATAAAAATGAGAAATATTCTCATGCCTTGGAAAATACAATCTTAATTTCACTATCACCGTGTTCTAACTACACGCGACACCACAAGATTCCAGTGACAACCATTTTGTCTTTCCATGATGCAACAAAATCAATCAAATATCACAGCCAATCAGAAGAGTGTGGGGGCGGGCTCTCTCTTAAAGCAACAAATATACGTCTAATTCATAAACATTAAAGCTTTTGAGATCTTTACAAGTACATACTGACTGACTGATAGCATATTTGTCATTTACACTTGTTGGTTCGCAGTTCACTGTTTTAATGGACATCTTTGCTTTAATTTATTTTTAAGATCTGAGGTAAACTATGTGTTGTCAGAATGGCTATACAGTCACCAAAAATGATATTTAAACTCATATTAGACACGTTTATCTTTGAATAGAGCCTATAATCACCTTATCTAATACTTTGCATGTTGTTCCAGCCACGACATAGTGTAAATAGAAACTGTTTCTAAATAAGAAAGTCCTGGCAAGTTAGAACAAAAACTCAGACAAACGTGAAAAATTACGTTGAGGTGCTGTCACGTTTAGTTAGGTCACAGTGTTAACATTTATACAGTTATAGTAGGCTATTAGCTAGCCCTATTTTAAATACCACCGTTTTGAATATGTGAAGCTGCTCACAAATGAAGCAGAAACGAACAAAATGCAAAAGAACAGCATTTTTTATCATTTTGACTTGTCAGCACAATCTAAGAAAATGGGTGGCAAGTACTTTCACTTTAAGTCAGCTCTGAGTTTAAGACGCTGAACACTCGCACAACAAATAGAACATCTTTCAAGACACCGCCTCAAGCAGTTCAAACTAAACAACAACCAAAGGGAGAAAAAGGCGGCAGAGATGGATAACTAGGAAGGTAAGCATGAGCGAGGCAGGTGGACTTTAGAAACTTCCTCAAGTTTAGTTCTGGCGGCACATTGGTTTTCTTTTGGAGAGAGTAATGCGGCTGAGAGAATGGTCGATGGCGTGCTCGGCGAGTGTGAAGACATGAAAAGCAGGAGGAGGAATACTGCATTCCAATAATGACACACACGGCTGCCTCCACCTCACGCGATCAATGGCTGCTGAGCGCTCCGCTGCTCCCCAGAGCCGTCCGAGGGCTTCCATTGTGGAGGAGAGAGTGGAGAGGTGACAGAGGCCACGAGGAGCGCTGGGATCAGGCCTCACACCTGCCCCACAGGCCGCGGACGCTGGGCCGGCCTTTATCGCTTCGGGATCTGCTTTATTTAAACGAAGTCTGGACTCTTTGTTAATGCATCCTAATGAGAGGTGAGAGCGGGTGTAATTGGAAGCCTCTGGAGTGTCCCGCTGAGGTAAAGTTATCCGTGTGTGTGTGTGATAACAAATTCGAAGAGATTTCCTTACACCATCCAAATGAGTTTCTGCATCAAAAGGGAACCGTGATTGACAGCGGTGCTTTAAGGCTCTTGAAGGGAGCAACATTAGCATTACGTACATACAGTTTTAGCCGAAAGAGTCGTACAGTAGATACGGAATACGCTGCATTAGCTACTGTCGCTAATTACCGCGGCGCATGTTGAAAAGGTCGCATACGAGCGAAATGACAGATGCAACAAGTGCATACTTCAGCGTTCTCACCTGACTCGAGTCTATGGCTTTTTTTCAAAATCTAGACAACTGCTATAACATCCTACAGTCGGTGAGTGATTTGGAGCACTATGTTTAGACAGCACTGTACACTCGTGACAGTTCACAGTTCATTTCAAATTAAAATCCTTGACTGTCCCTCGTGATGTTCTGTACCTCTATGAGTTTCCCTCATTTGTGGAAGACAAAAGAAGATATTTTGAAAAATTTCTGTGTTTAAAGACAGTTAAACAGTAAAAGGAAACACAGTGCGATGTTGTTTAGACCTTAGTGCTCTTCACTTAATACATAATACATTACGTAGGTTTGGATAGACATGTTTTTTATTTGTATTTTTTTTATGCTATTACTTGATACAGAACGTCCGGAGGACATTTAAAGGAAATGCCACAATATTAGCAAAGTAATAAAATGAAATGTTGCATTAACCTTGGAAGGAGGAAAAAAAACTTTCATTCAGAAATAACAATGGGAATGTTAGCATAACAACTGGGACACGGTTGATATTGAAGGGATGGTTCACCCAAAATAACCTAAAAAACTGCCATTAATTACTCAACCTCATGTTGTTCCTGCATTCATCTTTGGAAGATATTTTAGATGAAATCTGTCAGCTTTCTGACCCCGCATAGGCAGCAAAACAACTACCACGTTCAAGGCAACAAAAAGGGTAGTATTTGGATATAAAATAGTCCATGTGACATCAGTGACAAATGTCATGAAGCTGTGAAAATACTTTTTGTGCTTAAAGAAAACAAAAAAATATTTATTCAACAAGTAGCTTTTAAATTTTCAGTCAGTTTCAATTTTTGGTGAACTGACTCTTTAATATAGTGTGATGTTAGCATGTTGCTAGTTTAGCACATAATATTCTAACAAGTGTAAAATGACATAGAATGTCGTGTGTCATTGTTATCGGGTAACGAGATAGGGATGCACATCTTCTATGATTTAGTAAACGATGAAAAAAATAAACTAAAACATAGCATAATTGTTACTATGTCAACAATTTACTAAATAAATCAAGCCAAGTAATATGTGTGATGGATTCAACATGGAGGCAAAGACAGAATCCAAAGATGGGAAGTTTAGTAAACTTTAAGTTTATCAAGTTAAATAAATCTTAAAGGTCAGAAATGGTGCTGAGAAAGAAGGCAAGCTAAATAGTAAAAAGATTTCCATCCAATGAGGCAAATTTAACACTCAGTAATCTAACAAGACACGCAAAATGGTCATAAACCGAAGGCAAGCAAATAGGCAAAGGAAGAAGCACTTTATAAGACATGGCTATTTCTATGAAAGAATCAACAATAGGAATGAACAATAGAGGAAATGGTTCATGGTTGGTATGTGGCAGAGGGCTGATTGGATTCCAGCTTCCTTTAAATGCAATCAATATACAAGTACTAATAAGCTCAAAACGTGAAAGAAGGTTATCATACAAGCAAAAGTGTGAAGTTAAATAATTCAAATTTGCTGTTGCCATCTTGAAATTACGTTCAGGACGGCAATGCTGCTGACATATTCAAATCAGGTGTTTTATATCGATACACATCAGCCGAGGCAGTGCACTTTAGGGAGAAACAGCATTGTGGGCCCATGTTAAGTATGTGGGCAGGTCACATGTAACACAGCCTCATAAAAATGTCTTTAGTCTGAAGGATGCTGGCACACTGCTGGCGTATGGCACCTCATGCATCAGGAAATGCTTCACTGTGTCAATCACCTGGAGATTTCTACACTTCCTGTGTGTGCCTACTATTGCTGTCCCCAAGGCAACAAACTTTACAAAATCCGAGCTCAAGTCAAACGAAAACTATTTTTTAATAATTCTCAAAGTTTTGCATTTACTTCCCTCTTTCTCTCTCAGGAGCAGTATACTATTTAATATATATATATTTTTTAATTACATGAAAAATGATATTAATTTGATAAACTGCATCCGGCAGCTTTTATGCCACGGTAGCTTTAAAAAAAAAGTGGTCATGAAAGTTCGTGTTGTTAATGTTTGCGGTTATGAAATCTGTGTTCACGTTATTTTTAACCTGTATTTCACTTCTAAAGCCTTTGCAAAAGATATAAAGTATTGCATTCGTTTTTAATTGAAAAAGGATGTGTATTTGTCATCGGATGGTCTTTCTGCTTTCAGAAAAGACACAAAAATATTGGCACATCCAAATTCCTCGCTGGCTACACTGTGCTGAAAATAAGAAGCCAATACGCTGCCTTTGTTTTAACATTAGCATTAACATTAGCACTACACACAAATCCTAGGAGACAGGAAGCGACCTGTGGGGCAAAACAGACAGCTGATTGACAGCTCGAAGCATCTGAGAGCGAAGGGGCCCTACCAGCTGTCAGTCAAATTTGGGGAAGAGACAGCAGTGGAGAACTGGCACATTCCACGGCCTGTTTTAATAGGATCACTTCCCAATGCCTGAGGATCTAATATTCAGCCGGCAGAAGCCAAGCCACTGTTCACCTGAACAAGCAGCAACAGTGCTGTTTGAAGGACAGCAGCTGAGAGAGAATTCACCAGCAGTGAGCGGACTTGTATTTAAAGAGAAAATCACCACACACATATATATGCGCTGTGCTGTGAGCGCTTGCGTTTTTACAAAAACAAACTGCATGCTTGACAAGAAAATCACACGGATTCGTTGGCGATGTTTAGAACAGCATAGCACCATATGCATTACATATATACCGTGCCCAGTATGCAAATGTTCTGTATGAATAGAATACCCAGATGACCCAAGGAGCCGAACTTCCCCAAACTAGCACATACACCCCTGGAAGTATGCAAGCTGTATGCAAATGTTTACCTCGGGGGTACTCGGTTTATAACACCAGGAAAACAGTAGCATTTCCATTCCTGTCAATATTGATAAATAGATAATACAATAATATAATCATAAAAAAACTATATAAAAAATAACGTGAATGAAAAATAAAGTTCTATATATTTTATGCCATACGTAAGCTTTTGAACTATCAAAGGAGGTCTTCATTTATACTACCACATGATTTTAAAAACATAAGGTTTTAATGACGGTTCAGACAACAGGATTTCTAATCAGGCATTGAATATAGTACCTATTAAAAGTTACTACGAAAAATGACTTCTAAAGTTTTTAATTAGTCTCCTTTACTGGTTGCCCCAGTTTAAAAGCCTAAAAGTTTTAGGAACAAACACATTTAGCTACTTCAGAAGCAGCACTAAGATATTAAGACTTATTTTTTTAGAGAATGCATCTGTCAGTACAGTAAGACAAAATGCACTCGTATTTCAGAGACAGTCTATGATCTATGAACCTATTATGGTGTTAATATCTAATGCAGCTTTGCTTCTCGTGTAAATCTGTTTCAAAGATTTTGAGATATTCAAATTGGAAAACATGACCAAAATATTGGATTAGTATTTTTTTATATTTATTTATTTATTTTTTGAAGGGCAATTAACCTGCCGCACTTGCCAAAACCATTTGTAGTATACGATACAGTATGTATTTGCATTGTACAATACAGTAACAGTTAATTCTTAACGACTAAGTCACAGTAATTAACAGTTTCTAATACGATAACTGGACATCACTCTACGAATTAACAATTTGCTCAGGCCATGCAAAACATTTATTGCTGCATAATGTGTTCTACTTTGCTTACTATGTAAAAAAAAAAAAATCCCAAACATAGTGATTATATGCAAGCTTTGCATTTTTAAGTGCAACATGACAAAATATTGGATTATTTCTACATTAGGTTCCGTATTACGACCCCTGTACACCACATTAACTTCAGTAACCTAAGAAAAATAGTCCACCGAGAAAGAACATTGCTCGCTTCATCTTAAAAGAAAACTTCTGCCCGACAAAGTAATCAAACTACTGTTTCAACTACCGGTACTGCTGCTTCATCAAGCCTAACTCAAGAAAAACCAACCTCGCTCCTCTGGATCACTTGATCACACCCCTTTATCTTCATGCTTTTCACCTTCTGTCTTTAATTTTTTCTCTAAACATTAAATATCCCCTTTTCCCACTGTAACACTGAATTATTACAACACCTCTGGGAGAGCTCTCTGCACGCTTTAATATAAACACTTTCGCAGCTGGAGAGAAGAGAAAGGGGTCAAAGGAAAAAACTTGGGATGAAAAGATAACATCTACAGAAGAACGTCGTTCCACCCCCTTCCTGAAGCAGAAGGAGAGTCAGGGTGGAAGCCGGGGTCCGGTGGGAGACCCGTGGTGAGAACGGCAGTAAATGCAACACGAGGTTCCCGTGGTGGAGGCCCAGCAGAGCTAATGGACGAAACAGGCTGGCAAGAATCGCAGCGGTGGTCCCGACAAGAGTCGTCCCTTCTGAGCGAGCTTAGCTTTCACCTTCCCAGCAGACCCCTCAATAATTTCGAACAAAAGACCTCTCTTGAGGTATTATAAAAGCAAGAAAGCTCATTCCCAGATTACAAATGCGGTTAAGGATGATTGAATATGGCGTGTTCCAGTGAGTTTGAAGTATTTCTTTCCTGCTGCCGCTTTCCCTGTGAAACTAATTGTGAAAAGGGTAAGTGAGTCTCTGACTGCTTACCAGGTTGCTTGTTTGAAGAGCTGGGTCAAACGGTGCAACGTTCTAAAGCATCAACTCTGTATTCCGAAGAACGCAACTGACCTTGCTTTCAAAGCCGAGGACAGATGTGTGAAGAAAATCTGGCTTAAAAGCGAGACCGGATGAATTGAGAGACCTTGACTATGATCTTTGGAAACGTGGAGACCTCCAGCTCAGAACGTCACATGAGAATGAAGTCATGGCGCCCGGTCAGGAGAAATAAGCCACTTAGACGACCACAAGAGTAAGTCTGATTTACTGGTACAGATTTTGCTACACGGGTTTAAGTGACATCTTTCATACGAGTCTTTGTACTGAACACAGAACTTCTTGACGTGGTTTTTAAAAGCAATTGCGGTGGATCTCAAATATTCATGTAGTAGCATGCTGTTGAATGCAGTTCAAATCGTAACTTTTTACGAACACTTATCTGAATCCCACACAAATGGAGTCACATATGGATCAACCAAGGCAAGAGGTCTTCTCCATCTCAGCCCAGCACTTTTATGCGACCATCAGTTATTCTCAACAATCCGGCTTGGGACATTTGGACACTCTGCATGGAGTCGGGCTTGGAAGTCCAGTCTCAACAAAAACGGGGCTGTGTGGGGTAAGAAATTAGACCCGAAGGAAATGGCTTCACTCAGCACCTGGGCACCACGGGCGCGCCGGCCCACGCGGTGTTGGCCGATCAAAGCTCAGCTGTCACTGGAGATGTAATGAAAATAAATAAGTGACGCCCTCAATGAATGGGTGAGGGGGAAGTGTGGAGGTGTTTGGTTAGAGCTGAATTAAGGGGGCTGGGTGGAGCTGGTGTGGGGTGAAAGCACAAGAGAATCTTTTTCCCAGCAGTTTTGGAGCTACTGTGACGTGTTGTGGAAGGCGATAGCATACAGGAATGTGCCACAGAGCCTTGCGGTCAGGCCTCAAGGGTGCGGGAGTGCGGCCCTGGGGACGCTCATGCTCAGACGACCAGACGCAGGGTCAAGGTTGGGTTTCTGACCCAGACATGATGGGAAAAGAGAAATGGAATTTTACTTATTGAATTTACTAAATATTTATAAGAAATTTAGGTGGTGCAATATAATGTAATATAAAATGCCTTTGACTATGGCGTGTATATATAATATCTATCTATCTATATATCTTTTTGTTCTAAATATTATGCTTAAGAGTGTTGGCATTTCAAAAAGTAAAAATAAAACAAAATAATACATTTTACAGTCAAAATAAATTCTGAAATATAAAATAATAGGAAAATTGTGTTTCAAAAGATCTTTAGGTAAGTTTTAGATTATAGAAAAGTTATTATAGATAGAAAACACACACAATTTTTTTTTCTCTACACACACACACACACACACACATACTGTAGGCCATTTTAAAGCTTATAATAGTAAAACATGTTTTTGCTTTTAAACCCTGTAGAATGTCTTGCCCCATAGAGTTTCTATAAATGTGATTTTTGGTTGTTGTTGCAAACTCAGGGATGAATCAAAATGATTTTCTGTAACAGATGCTGTCCATAGAGCTTAACTTGTTTTGAACCCATAGCATTCCTTTCATATAACTTATTAAATGATAGTTTTGGGGGAAATTTGATGATGTTTTAGTTAAAGAAACTGTTGAAAAGTTTACAAGAAATCATTAAAGGATTTCATTATGTTAGATGTGTTCATTTAAGTGTCAAAACATCTGAGAAAGATGGGAAACAAAATGTTTGATGATGCAATTATTTTAATTACTTTCAGAGCAGCAATTTACAGCCAAGTAAGTGACTAGCATATTTTTTTTCCTGCCAACAACACTGTTTACAAAGTACATAACAGTCATATTCAAATGAAGTCTCAAAGACAGTCTGTGATTAGTGGGCCATGTTCAGTTCACATCAGATTTATGATTGTATACGCTCTGTATTGTGAGATAAAGACATTAAGAATTAATCATTCACAGATGTGTGCCTCATAATTTGCAAAGAAACACTGAAATATTATTCATCAGATGCCGAGGTATGATTCGCTCTTGTATTAAAATCTCATTTTCTGTCTTCTAACTCTTCTAATCCAATGCAAACAGCCACCAAATAAGGAATTCTCATTATAAAGCTGTTTAATGAAATGTTTTAATGAAAAATAATTCAAATAGTATTAGTATAAGTAAAATAGTAGTATTATTAGTATTAGAAATATTAGTGCAATTTTAAAATATTGGTTCTACTTTAATACTTTTTAAAAATGTAATTTATTCCTTTATGACCCGTCAGAAATAATTTTAATATGCTTAACAAACATTTATCATAATTATGATCATCAATTCTGAAAACAGACGAAAAGTGTTTATTTGAAATTTTCTCAAATTAGAAAATGCCTTTACCATCAGTTTTGGTCAATTTAATCCAATGTTGCTGAATAAAAGTATTAAATTCATAAAAATTAGATTTTTGAACATTGTGTTTAAACATGTATATATAAAACTATTGTCATTATATTCTCAGTATCGTAAGTTGAAACCTTTTTGCTTTAATAAGTTCTCCAACAAAGAGCATCTTATGCAACAGAAGCAAGACCATCACAAGTTCACTAACATAAATTTGAACAAAGACCTAAGTACAGTAACAGAGAAATATTTCTTTGTCACATCATAGTGTTTCTTTCTTCACATTTTTGAAATGTCTGTCCAGTACAACCTTAAAAATAAGGGAGTTTTCACAGTGATGCCATTTTTAGCTCCCCTCTGTTCATTCAGTTCTCCTATGAAGAATCTTTTTTGGCAGTGTAAAGGATCCATAAACTCTTCAACATAACGGTTTCAAAATAGTGGGGGTTTTTTTCTAGGGATACAAAACCATTAACAGTTTATAAAATAACCTTTCAGGTGACTACCTTAAAAGAACCATTGTGTTTAGTAAATGATTATGGTTTTTCATGGATGGTATTTCTGTACTGTGGTGATGTAATCGCTGTATTTCCTAAAAAAAAAAAGTAATGAAAAAAACCCCTTTAAGCAACAAATAGCAGCAATCAAACTCAAAATGTGTTTAATATGAGATAAACCACCAACCTTACACACACACACACACACACACACACACACACACACACACACACACACACACACACACACACAGAAAATAGCTTGGAAAATAAAAATACACAAAACCAGACCTTCCTAGCAACCGCTGCAAAGCCAAAATGAAAACTCCAACAACAAATGTGCCCATATTAATATTAATCTCCTGTTAAATATTAATTTCTGTAGTGAGATTTGCATTTTTCTTTGATCGTATTTGCTTGACTTTCCTTTCTGGTATCTGAGCCCCTTGCCTCGTGCTGCTAAAAGTAATGAAAAATGTATGTGGCGTGTCTCTCTGCAGCAGCCTGGCCCACTGCCCTTCTTTACTGGAGGATGACAGGCCTACAGCGCAGACCTGGACACCAGCAACCGCTGACACTCAGCTAGGGTGGCGGACTCAGCGATTTCTCCTTAAGCTCTGCGTGTGTCTGTAGGTGGGTTGGCGAATGCACTTATACTGTATGTGCAGTGAGCGGTGCTGTATAGAGCTGTCTCCGTGAGCTTTCCTGTCCTGTCAGGATTAACTGGAGATCTGCTCAGTGCTGAGCTGTTACGATTGAGACCCAGAATACTGGAGTAATTTCTCCCTCTGGACTCTGTGCCACAAACCTGTCAAACCTGCAAAACCTATTCTCCAGTCACCTGACCATAAAAATGAACAAACCAGCGACTAGGGAATGCTTATTTTGTTCTGGATAATGTGAGTGTCTGTCAGTCAGTGGAGGTTTTTTTTCCTCTCTCTCTTTGTTTTTCCTGCGTCAACTCAGACGGTCAATCAAAACTAAGACTTTACTGATTATTTAAAAGCAGTTAAACTGCCATCTTGCTACTCTTTCGAAAAAGCAGTCAGCCACGCAAGCTATAAAATCTAAGGAAATGTCAATAGCTTCACAGTGATAAAAAGAAAAGAGCAGAAACTATTATCTCAGCTACAGATTCTGCTGTAAAACAGTTGTTATTTAACTCAAGTCAGTTCAGTGTTGGTTCAGTTCAGACAGGGCTTCATATTTTAATCGTGATCCGCCTGCTGGTTATTAACGCAAAAATCATTTTAATTAGGCATTTTCATTATCTCACATATATAACAAATCTCCACTAGCTGTAATGGTTGTGGTTGCCAGATGTCAAGAGTTTGAACGCTCCAATGAGAGCTTTTTTTCTTAAATCGATACATTTTCTCCCCATTGGTTCACTTGATCTTCCCAACCTGGCAACCACGTGCAAGTGCACTCACTGAAAAAACACTGGCAAACATGTACATTGGGATTCTATATATATTCTGCTCAAATAAGTTTAATTCAATTCAGCTCAATAATGCTAGCAATGTGCAAGAAATGCCAAGGGACAGGTTCAGAGGTCTTGGGGAGTCTTGATATATTTTGGAAGCACGACAATGGCCAAGTACACACTGCTGCAAAACTTTGGGTGCCAATTCACCTTTTAGTGCTTAAGATACTGTTCGATACCAAATACATAAGCCGCTGCAATGATGTGTGTACTGCTTGGCATCTTTGGTTTCCTATTTTTGTGGAAAATGTGTGCCTTTTGAATGAACTAACTGCAATGAGTCACTCATCAAATGTTGCTAAAAGTCTGAGAATAAATTGTAAAAAATTGTTACATTTGTAGCTAGGTGCTTTTAGGAGAAAAGGTTGCTAGGTAGTCTGAAAAGTTGCTAAATTTAGCAACAAAATTGCTAAGTTGGCACAACTGTTGATAAGTCTCCACAAGCTTTTACAGCTGTGGTTGCCAGATGTCAGGGGTTTAAATCCTCCAATAAGTGCATTTTTTCCTAAAATCAATACATTCTGTGACCACTGGTTTACTTAATCTTCTTAATGTCTCTACATCACATAAAAAGAACATGAGCTGAAAACATGGCGAATTTTGTAAACTTTAAAGCAAACCTCTCTATTGATATTCTGGTCAAATAATTGTAAAAGCAATGCAGCCTGTTTCTGTTCCGTCCGCACACAAACCTATCAATTTTTGCCGCTGATAAGTGTATAAGATTGAGACAGTTTGCATATGCAGCACTAACCGGGCCCTAGCAATCTGTGACGACTTGTTGCACTTCACCAACTTCATTACAATCTTCCTCACATTCGCTACGCTGCCCTCCTCCTTCCGGACAACATTAAGACTTTGAGTGACAGGCTCGCTTCTCTGTGCTGTAAACCTCAATCACTCTAAAAGTGTTCAAAGACACAAGCTCTCGCTCAGAGAGAGAGGGAGGTGTTTGAATTTGATTTCCTTTGCCACCCCTGAACCCACACTAAAGCTGCACTAGCATTCATCTCTCAGTCAGAGAGGATTACGATGCCCCCGCTGCTGCGCTCTCCTCCCAACATAAATTGGATATTTAGCGTTTAACGTCAAGGTTAAACGACCTCGTCTTCCGAGACGTGCCGTCTCAGAAGTGGGATACCTCATTGATTTGAGCCCTTTTACTGCATTTCTAAGAACGCTTTATCTGTGCACGTTTAGCATCAGATATGATCCATGAGCTCCATTTTAAAGATGTGGCAATCTGTTAAGTCTGCGCCACTGAAACGATTGACTGCTGATAAGGAGATCACATTTAAAACAGTTCGGGAAAAAAAAAAACATGCCTGATACATCGACAAGCAAGAATCATCAGGAAGAAATGAAAAGAAAAAGAAAACACTTTCTTTTTGTAATCTAATCCTGCAATTTGGTCTGGTGACCAATTAGCCTGTTCAGGTATAAATCACCCCTGCGCTCGTGATCTTCAATTCAGTCATGTTTCAGCGGCTAAGTCTTTCATAGGATAGTTTTCTTATTTACACATTTATTAATTTTCCTCATGTACTGACTGAATTCACAGAATATGTGGGCCACTCTCATAAACTGTCACATTTGTAGAAACAGGATTAAAACATAATTAACAAATATTAAATGTTAATGTTATTAAAATATAAATGTTGTAGCGTTGAACATTATGGATTCTGAATTGTGAATGCATTAATCAGCAAATATGGTTTCCCACAACTCACTATTTATGAGATGACAACTAAACAATGCCGTAATTTCCCCTTAAAATTAGTATATTTTCTATTTAAATTAGAGTTAAACTCTCGGAAACATATGTATTAAAAATGTAAGAGATTTAAGAAATGTAAATTAAAAAGATTTAAATGTAAAAGGTTTTTTCTTTGTTGCTCGATATATATATATATAAATTTAAAATGTAACGATGCATGGGGAAATGTACATTAGTTAATAAATTGTATATTTTAAATGTAAATATTTACATATTTAAATACTGATGCCGATAATCCAATAAACCGATAATCATTTAATGTTACACAGCTAATAATGCATAAATACTCAATTTTACCATTATATACTGGCCTACATTATTATAAATAATTTAATAAAGAAAGAAATCACAATAACACTCCAGTCTTCATGATCAATTTCCTTTTAAATTACTGATAACCTAAATCTTAAAACAGGTGGAAACAATTAAATATCCAATTTATCAAATAATGTGATGGAGTTGAATATCAGAAGTAAATCAGAGGACACACGTATTCTGAGAATGACCCATATTTTCAATCTTAACGATTCTCTCAGCAGTTATAGAACAATGGTCTATTTTTTCTTCGGACTTAAGCTTCATCAGATATGCAAGAAGCTGATTTATGTGCACATAACAGGCAAATGATTTAATTGGTTATAATGTTGATGCATGCAGGGACAAGGACAATTTTACAGAAACTGACCTAATGTCCAGCAATTAAAACGGATGTAGCGTGTGTGAAGGTGTTCATGGACTGTGTGTGTGTGTGTGTGTGTGTGTGGAAACCAGATCCGCTGTTTAAAGAACACTATAAACGCCGGTTGTCGTTCCTCTGGCACACGCTGATATTTCATTCTGACATTCAAACTCTAAAAGTATTTTTTTTTCTGTGCCTAAAAAATGGAATAATTTTGAATGCTGAATAAAAGCACAAAGAATGCATCTCAAAACTCCCTAGATGGTGTTTAATCACGACTTCAAAGTGTAATTGACCTTTTCATCTTCCCCTGTAGAGCAGGAATAATAACGAGGGAAGACAGGTCTGAAGACTAATTGGTTTTCTTTAAAGTCCGGGCTTGTCCTTGCTTAGAGCGGCTCTGTACAGCTGTGGGTCATTATTGCAGTGCAGGTTTCAACTCTAGTATTTAAAGCACAGCGTCACTCTACGGGCAGGACGGGTACCCTTCTTTGTCCTCCATCCAAAGGTGTAAAGCATGCATTAGTACTTTTTTGTTTGCTTTTTTTTAAGCTAATGACATGCGAAAACAAAAATAGTTTTTTCAAGACCTCAGTAATGCTCTCTAGATCTTGACATCTATGCTTTTAGGCACATAGAAAATTAGACAGTATGGCAATACCATGATTTTCCAGACATGTACTGTGGAATACTACACAAATACCATTGTAACTATGGTAAACATTTAATACGAAATAGAATATATATCAAAAATCTGATGAAAATACCATTTGCTATGCATTTTACCTAGTATTTTGTGTAAGATGTGCCTTTGAAATGTTATTTCCATCTTTCTACAGTTCAATATGCACTACACCATTTAAAGGTCAGATTAATTTTATTTATCAAAGATACATTAAATGAATCAAACTGAACATTTTCACTTATGTCAATTAAAAGCTGTTCTTCTGAAATTCTATTCATCAAAGCATGCTAGAAAAAAAATTATCTGGTGTCAAAATATATCAAGCAGTATAATTTAGCATTGCCAATAATAGGAAATGTTTAAAAAAGGCATCATTTTAAATAAAGCATATTTTGTATAAAAGCATCTGGGCCATTGTCAGAAAACTGTGATATTTGGGCCTATTTTTTTAAGAGAAATGTAATCAATTTATTATGAAAAATAATAGCTAGTTTTAGTGGATGAAGATTATTAACGTCTTTTAATGCATGTCATTGTCTCACACATTTACCATTCAAGTATAACAGCCTCCATCTCGCCAACCTGAAATATAGCACGAACCTAAACATAACGCTCGTTTACAAAATCGTTTAGGACACAGAAAGGACACACTTCACTTTTAAGCACTGTTACTCGTACATAAAAGCCTGAACCCATTCCGGTCAAATCAAAGCGTATGATGAACTCATCAGCGGTAACTGCGCTGTGATTGGTTCAGATAAGACTCGAGCTCATGTGCTTCTAGACTGAGTTTTGCTGCAAATCCAGAGTAATTTCTGCACCAGGTCCTCTTTATTCCATAATCCTCCAACCTTACATCTGTTTAAACCTCCTCTCAACGACGCCCACTACACACGCAAACAGCAGCAGAACGCTGTAACAGCCGAACCGGTTTCTATATCAGCGAGATCGCCCTTCACCGAGGGCTTCCTATCACCTCCTCTCTTCAGTGTCTCTTTACATTCAGTTCATCTTTACATCACCCCGAGGCAGCCACGAGCAGGAGGGAGTGTTTATCTCCAGAGCTTTGCGTCCGTCTGTGAAACATGATGGACGTAAATGACTTCCACCGATGACCACCCGCCCTCTTTTGTTTGTGGGACGGGGCTGCTGGGGATTTCGGTTCCGCTCACCTGAACACCTGCGCAGACGGCGTGCGCAACCCTTTCAGAATTCACAATCAGAGCTGCGACTTCTCGAAGTGGCGGAAAACCCAGTAAGTTTTCGAGGAGGCGACTGAAAGGAATAAAAAAAGATGATAGGCAGACCTCCCTCTTCTCTCTGGCTGGCTCTCATCTCCTCTCATCCTTCTGTCTTCAATCTTCCCTCCATTGTGGCGTACTTGTCGCCCCTTCAAACGGTCGGTCTGTGGGTGCTTCAGTTCAGTGGTTCACTATTGGTTTTGCTAATGAAACCAGTCTTACGATGGACATCGAGTGACCCGGCAGTACTGAAATTGTTTGTAGTAGAAGAGTAAACAAAAGTGTTAAAGAGATCACTCAAAAATGAAAATTCGGTCCTTTTGTCCTTATTCTAAATCTGCGAGGGAGACAAAAAGAGGCGCTCTGAAGCACGTTCGCTCTGCTTAGTTCCACACAAAAAAAGTGGATGGACTACATGGGCTCCAAAACGGTTGTTATTATTAATTAAAAGTACAAAAATAGTACTGTTTTTTGATCATTTATATAAAGCTGAAATCAAACAAAATATTAGATGAAAAACTTGCCCCCGGTTTCAAAGACAAGGCTTAAGCCTACAGTAGTAAACATTTGAAGTGGATCAAAACCTTCCATCAAAGTTGTCCTAAAACCTAAAAACAAACTGTGTTCTTGTCTTAGAACAACCTTGCTGAACTATTTTGATCCACTTCGAATGTTGACTACTGTAGTCCTAGACTAAAATGTAAATCTGAGTTGTTTTAACTGAAAGAAACTTCCACTGCCTGATCTTAAAACATGTCTGTGCCTTTGTTTTATCTTAAGATGCACACCAGTAAAGCTTGTTCAAGGCATGTTCATAAAAAAAATACTTGCATGTCTTAATCCTGTCAGTCTAAGCCCCGTCTATGAAACCGGGCATTAATGTACAAGATAAAAAATACTGCATTGGCAAATACTGAATACATTTTAATACTTTTACTAATGTAAAAGTATTAAAATGACAAACTAAAATGCTAGCACTTTACTTTAAGAACCACTTGTCACTAATATATAATAAATAAATAATAAATAATACATTTATTATTTATATTTTTAATGCAAAGTTGGTCATTTAATGTTTACTGGCCATAATGTGGGAGGAATAAAATAACAAAAAAAAAATTGTGCAAAAAATTTACTGAAATGCAAGTCTTTGTCCTCTAAAAAATTGCCATTGTCACCATTAATGAAAGGCAGCAGACTGGACTTTTGACTGTAAATATTTTCTTTTGTTTTTCATAGAAGGAAGTAACGCATTCATGTTTCAAAAGGCAAGAAGATGCATTTAGCATTGTTTGTTTCATTTTTATTTTTTTCAAATCAAAACAGACTTGCAAGCCACTTTTAGGTTGCAACCCACCAGCAGAGCAGCTCCACTTTAGATCACATCGGACAAACGTAAAAAGCGTCTCTCTCTTGAGCCTGTAATGCATTATTAAGTCAACTTCCTGCTCATGGGGGAGTTTGTTGCATTGGGGGAAAGAGAGAAGATGAGGGGGAAGGTCACCGTATATCACTTCATGTTTCGGCGAAAGACTTACCCCATCGAATTTGACCTCCTGACCCCTGTTTGTTATAATAAACACTTAAGTCTGACTCTGTGACTCTACTACGCAAACTACGCAGAACAATTACAGGAAAAAAAAAAAAAAAAAAAAAAAAAACACAGAGCGAGTGCAATTACATCCACAAATTGGATTCTAAAGGGGGAAAATATGGGGCTGGCTAATGGACCATTTCTAGCAGCTGGAGAAAATGCACAGAGAGAATATAAGAGAGAGAAAAAAAAAAAGACAGAGAGAGAGAGCCATCAGAGTTCTGCTGAACAAGAGAAAGAATTCAGACATGAGGCAGAACAAAAGCTCATGCATGTTTCATCATTCCACATTAGCAATTAGTGAGATTACAGCGCTGCGGCTCAGGCCGCAGGCCCATTAGTAGACTCGGTTTGTGGTGGACCAGGCCACAGAGTCGCACAGAAAAACACTGCCTTAAAAAGAGTGAGCAAATGCAGCTGCGACCACGAGGATTAAGTTTTAGCCTGGTTCCGGGTGTTAATGAGCCGCTAAATGACTGAAGCATTTTCAGATATAGAAATCATGCACAACATATGTATTTTATCAATCTAGTTTATGAGCCTGTTCATGAGCCTGTCAACTATTTATTAGGACTAGAGGGGTAGTTTTTTCTTTCTTTCTTTCGTATTTAGGTATTAGACAACTTTATTATTTTATATTCAGATCTTTAAAAATAATATATTGAAAAAAATACAATTCAAAAACATATATGTATATATATATTACGCTTATTATATATAAAATATTATAAAATATTAAAGTACTAAAACATTAATCTACACCTTTGGGTAGAAGACCAATTTATTATAAATTATTGAATTATATCAAATACTTTCATAATTTATCATAACCTGTAGGCCAGTTGAGCTAAATAACTCAATCTGAATAAACCTCAACTGTTATATCACACAACTATAAATATAAAAAAAGATATGAACATCTATAATTTATTGAATAATTCAAATGTGATACAGATGTATTTCTTTGACTGGGAATTTAATTTGTTAAATTACTCAACCAAATTATTGGACTTCATATGGAATATGGACAAATTTATGCTGAATATGTAGTATTTTCCATTATCATTTAAAAAAAATTATAATATTTTTATTACTTATATTATTACATATACATACATACACATATATATATATATATATATATATACATATATATATATATATATATATATATATATATACATATATATATATATATATATACATATATATATATATATATATATATATATATATATATATATATATATATTACTCATTATAATCAAACCTATCTCCTATAAATTGAAAAATATCTACTTTGGAAAAACAGTTTTTAAAAAACCCATAGACAGAAAAATTTATGTAAAAGAAAAATAAAAAAATCACTACTGTGATGGCATCTTGTATAAGACAATGTTTTTTCCCTCCACTTTAATTTTTAATTTTAGGTTTTGCACATAATTAAAGACCGCTACTATAAATTGGCCGTTAGTTAGCTTGTTGTCTTATCGGATCTCAGTATTCTGTCCATTCCTGTAAAGCACCATCTAGATGAGCATTTAATAAGCAAACCAAATTAAAGCATCTCCATTACCGTCCACCATCCCACAGTGTTTGTGTACTGAGGGAGGTCGCTACAAAAGAACCAAAATATCACTATGCAGATTACTCGCTTTACTCACACCAGTAGACCAGCAGTTTTGGTAAAGAAAACCTAATTATCGCAAAATTGGTTTTAGTCCTTTGTGTTAGCGGAGGCTGATAAACTTCCGTCAGTGTGCGGTTCTCAGAGGTGACCTTGGTTAATTGCAGCTCTTAAGATGTGTGGACGGGGCCTGCGGTTCGGCTTTCAGGGACACAAAATCTTCCTCCGGTCCTGTCCGAGCCACCCGCAGCCTACAATGGTGACCCGGTGGTATGATATAATTATGTGTCCCGTGACTTTGATAGCATGGCCAGCTTGCCCTTTTCAAAAAACATAACATAATACTCTCCAAATATAATCAGATGGAAAAGGTAATTGGATTATTGCAAAAGAGGAACAGGCAATTAGGGCATCTCTGGAGGACATTTCATGTTTTTCGCCCCAGCCTGCGCTTTGTGATTGAGGGTCGTGATCTTCAGCGTGTCGTATTTACGGAGCGTCCGCCGCCTCCCATGGGCGCACAAAGGACGCTTTATATGCATGTTTTTTTTTTTGCACGCGTGCTTTTCTGTTGTCCTTTCCTGAGATATTTTTGTATTACATATAACCATTAACGTGTCACGTAAAAAGAGCTATTCTTTGTAACAAACCCTGAAACCGATATCGGGTTGTTGGGTATTTCCCTGTGGATGCTCATAAATGCTCTTCGTGCATCTCTAAACTGAGCTCATTAACCAGTAAGCCGACGAGAAACCTCCGTGCCTGGAGTTGCGCTCCCTCCGAGAGCGTCCATTAGAATGGAAATCAGCTTATTTCCCGGCCCACTTATATCTGCAGGTTTTTTCTGTATTACTGTGGTGACAGTTAGTAGGACTTTGACTTGGGCCTGATTGTTATGCTGAGTTTTTCCTTTACGCCACATTTGTGGAAATATCTAATCTAAACATGTTTTTGCAACAACCCGCCACCATTATGCGTTCATATCCGCTGCTCTGCATCTGAAGGGTTCATTTGCAAAAACTATTTTTAACAATTTTAACATTTTTTTCCATTGTGCACTTCAATAATCTCAAACAAACTGCATCTGGGTTTGTTTGACTAGGTAAAATAAATAAATAAAAAAACAGTGAAATAAGACAATAAAAGCATGATAACATAACAAAAAAAAAAACACGATATCTTTTATTTAACTCACAACGATCAAGGGACGATCTGAAATTTCAAGCAATTCTTTTAGCAATCGTGAAACACTATGCATATTGCAGTGCTTTTATAGAAGATTTTATCTGGTGCACTTATTCAATAAAAAGGACCTGTGAAAGCGTAAAAAGGTTTATATAGGGCCGGGTCATTAGATTGAGTATGTTTGTAGGGTGTAACTGATTATTCGGCGTCTTGGATGTGCTGTTGGTACTGAAAACTCAGTACAGGTTTTCTGCATATCTCAATTTAAAAGAATCATAGTCAGGCATTAGCAAACAGATGTCATCTTATCGACTATATGAACCGGTATGGATCCGTTTGGGTCAAACCTGGAGTTGGTTGTCTAATTAAGAGCTTGCCTTGGCTTCATTAACAATGATTAATTCCTCTACCTGCTGTACATTGATTGTATTGGTGAATGACGAATGAATTTGTGTTACATCAGCTAACTATTACCAATTGAAAACCTCAGAGAGAAAGGTGCAGAGCGGCACTAATAAATAAGCAAATGAAAATAAAGAAAATAAAGAATTGGCTAACACTATATAATAGCTTTCATTAATAAACCATTAACATGATGCTTTCATTCAAATATGAATGCATTAAGATTACAAATAAAGTTTTATATTTTTAGAATATATATATATAAAAATAATAAAATAAGTAAAATAAAAATATATACATATATGCGTGTTTTTACACATACATAGCACACATATACATTATTTAAACACACTTGTATTTAGGATGATTAATTGTGATTTTTCTTTGTGACTGCACTAATCAGCATGAAATGAACCGTTGAGCATTATAATGCAATACAACGGGGTCCAAAGGTGTGCATTAAAAACTGAGTAAAAATGTAAATGAATTCTAAATATAAAACTGATTATCAATTTCTCCAGCATTTTATCAGCATCCTTGAAATGCAGAAAATATTTAATAATCAGAAAAATAATAATAATAATAATATTTTTTCTGTTTGCAATTTTAAAACGCAAGAAATATTCCACGCATGCATGCATGTTTGTATTTATTTTTTTAGAATATGCACATTGTCAGCGTGGCGTCAGACTGCTGTTAATTAAACCATCTGTTTGATCCAAAGTTAAAGTTTGCATCCGAGCCTTTAAATAAAAAAAGCTAACAAAAAAAGCTGTCACACCTGCTTAGCAGTTTTCTTTTAGTTTCTCAGTTTATGAATACTGGTACTAACTGAACAGACTGCAGTGTGTGTAAAAATAACCCTTGCCTTATAATATATGTGAACAGTTGTTAAAGTGTTTGTTTCCCCAATGAGTTTTGTTATTAACTACTCGGGTACTACTTATGATTTCAAACCCATGTGCTGTTATTTTTATCAGTGAAACACAAAGTAGAACAACATACGACAAATTAATATATAGCAAGTATATAGCTTAATATAAATGTCACAAATTCAAACATCGTTAGGTCTGTGTAACGAGATTACAACATTTTAAAAACAGCATGGGCTCAAAAAACGAGTAAATAATTGGCCTATTGATTTATCATGAGAAGTTTAAAGGAAGAAAAAAAAAGCAAAAAAGTGTCCTCCTTGTCTACTTACTCACCCAGGATCTTCACCAGATTCAGTTCAGACCCCAAACTCCTCTGTCAGCTCCCTCTCAACGCTCTCTCCTCTCCCTCGCCGCTTTCTTTTCGTCTTTTCCCTCTCTCTTTCTCTCCTTCACTGTGCCTCTGCACAGATGGTCCTCATTAATAAAGCAAGCCAGACTTTCACCCTCTTTTGAGTGTGTGTTTCTGAGAGGAAGAGAGAAAGAGGAGGAATCAATGAGCGGCAGATTGGCTCACTCCTGTTAATTATGCTAAAATATTGTTAAGCGCAGGAAATTAATGTGGCAAACAGGATGCGATGTAACAGCTTACTGCTGGGGCTTAAGCCCTGATGGAGAGGAGATAGAAACAGGCCGATGGAAATGTTTCGGAGTTTATGTTCTTTCAAGCATATCTTGTAAAGCATGAGAAAACAAGAACAATAAAACCTATGATGGCAAATGGAAAGCACTTTATTTTCCAATTGCATGAATCCACAGCGCGGTGCAACAAGAACTGGGACGGTTTGCTCTTGTAATGGAGAAGGGAATACAAATCAACTCTCAATTTAGATCGAAGAGCGGATCTTATTTTATCTCGTCCCCTTTCTAAATTAAAGTGTTGAGGTTACGTATTATAACCAGTGCTTGATACATAATCAAATAAGGGTTTTTAAATAAGTTATGAATAGCTTTACTTGTGAAATTTACTTCATAATATCCACTTCCACTGTGGAGGAAAAGATCTCCGCCTTTTCATAGAAAGTTACAAAGCAAAATGAAAGTAACTTACGTTCCCAGAAATATTAATTGTGTATGCAAAAGCAATTTAACCTTCATTAAAAAGTAACAATGTAACACAAAACACCTTTTGGTTAAAATTTCATTGATGTAATAACCTAATTTATCGCCATCTCTGTTTGAAACCTGCTATTGCGATTATTTGTGGAATTATGTCCTTTATGTGTTTCGCGCATCGCCACTGGTTCGGATATTCAATTAACTTAAGAATTACAGAAACTGCGTCTTGGTTATATGTCCAAAATAAGATGTTAGGTACTGTAGGTAAAATGTCTGTCGGTTTTGTTCTGACCCACTGAAAAAAAGAAGTATTGTAATAAATCGAGTGTATTCAGTGCTATCTGTAGTACAGCCTATAATATAGCCAATCAAATGTGGCCAAAAACAAATAGCTCTTTTCACCACAAAAAGAAACATTACTCCTTAGAACTTGTGCTAAAAAGACAAGTTAAATTATTCCAGATGCTGTAAGAAGAGAAGCTACAAATAGTCTACTAGCCGGGACTACAATCGAGTCATAGGTCAGTCAAGAAGAACACCAGTTAGTTATTTGTATGTTATAATTTTAAAATAGAAATATTTTGTTACAAAAAACCACTGATCTGCTTCAGAGGACAAGTGATAAAACCACAAAGGAATATTGGTCAGTTTTAATGTCGCAGTATGCCGATTAATGGAGCTTCAAAATAATGGCCGCTATCCACAAGCTTGGAAGAGCCAGGATACATTTTTTAAAAAACTCAGACTGTGTTTGTCTGAAAAAGAAAGTCATCAAAAGACAAACATATATGGCTTCGGGGTGAGTGAAATATGGGATATTTTTGATAATTTTTGGGTGAACTATTCCTTTAACCATTAAGTGAGTAAACACTACACTCTTGCTCCTTTTTCTCTTTAGTATTTCCTTTAGAAACATCATCAATAATCCTACAATAGGAAGTGTTTCAACAAATTAATGTCATTAGATTAGATTGGTTTTGTACGCTGTGACATTTTTCCCTTTTATTAATACTAACTTAACTTGATTAAACTTTTTCTGATGATTTATTTCAATTAAATTAGAAATGACTCATAAAGCCACCCTGACTAAAAATTAAAGGCAGCTGTGATTTTCTTTCTAGCAGTAATTTGTTCAGTAATTTATTTACAGCAACACATCCACCCACTATTTGGGACAAAAGCTTTAGTTAATCCACACAGTGAAATTAAACCAATAAAAATACAATATTACATCGGCAACAAATAATTACGGCTGAACCCTTCCTGAACACCACTTCTGTAAATAAATGAATGATAAAATGCTTTTATCGCTTTTTCCGACTGTAGCTGGGTATGGAAATTATTTCACTCTCCCCTAAATATATAGGTTATTATACCACAGATATATTTTTCTGTGAAATAGCCGAAATATGTACTATATACACAAATGATCTGTTAGTGACACTGATCTACTGAGCAGAAAGAACAGTGTATTATTTTTGTACATACATATATACAATTGTAGCGATGTCTATTGGTCAATCAATATAACAACAATATTTATGATTTAAAAAACTAAAATGAAGCGTCGAAATGAATATATTTAGATAGGCCTATGCTAGTTAATGTACTTTTTTGTGGAAATACAATGTCTTTGAATCAATGTTACGCTAGTCACTGCTAATTTTGAACTAACATGGAGGGTAAACCATCCATGATCAACATCGAAATTACCTTGATTGTCACAGAATTTTTTGTTGAACAAATTGAATGACGACAACTAACATACCTGCATCACTACCTGCATTCACCAGCCTCGTTTGTTTGGGCGCCATCTTTTATGGTCCGTTCACGTGTGGCGTCCGTTTTGCGCGCTCAAATTGGTTATTTCAAATATCCCGTGACAACATCGAAAGCTAAGCCAAAATAAAGCAATAGTCGTTCAAGGCTTTACAGGGATAGCCATTTAAAGTAAATTTAGCAGCAGAGCTACTGCAAGCGATTTTTGTTCTGGCTTTGTTGAAACTTCCGTGTCTTCACGGAAAGCGCGGATCATGGTTGCTTAGAGACGGCAAACGCTTTGAAAAAAAGGAGAAAGCGGCGCGCCTGTAGCGTTTTCCAGTCACTCATTAAAAGTTCGTCAGAAAAGTTGAATTTTTGGCATTTTATATCCATCCTACTATAACGAGCTGGCGAATTCAAGGAGGCAGAGTAAACAAATTATAACGTCCGCTGGTGTGGACGCTAATATCGTTATCTTTATAGTTATCATTTACATACAAGTCTTTTAATCAAAAACAATGTAACAAAAGTAAATAACATTTTCATAACAAGTAACAATGCAAAACGAAAGTAGCTTAAGTTAGACTAAAATATATATTACAAAAATATTTCAGATTTAAAAAGTAAACATGTATGCATAACATATATTCATAACATCTAAACTCTCTCTAAACAATCTCCCTAACACTGCCCGGGAAGCAGACACACTTAATCTAGATTAAAGACACATCTCTTTAACCTGGTTTACACATAACACACTAACAAGATACACACACACACACACACACACACACACACACTCACACACACACACAATGAATCCTTTAGACGGTCTGACATAGCTTTAAAATTGAACTGGAAATTAAATGGTGGGCGTCCGGTCAAAGGAAAACTTTTTTTGTCACAGATGGGGTTTTGGTTCCCTGCCGCTGAAACCCCTGGCTTGCTTAGTTAGGGCACTTCATTTCTAGCGATTATCATCAATTTGATTACACAGACTATCTCTGCATTTAATAAACAAATTAAATGTTTAATCTTGTTATTATGCATTACTATCACTTTATTCTCCTATTTGATATTGTTCAGTGCTTTGATACAATCTGTATTGTGAAAAGTGTTATATAAATAATAGCGATCGATGATTAAATTATGAAACTAAATGCGTAAATGGAGTCAGTTCGTTCTCTAAAATAGTAGCCTAGCCATGTAGCACATAACACATAACATGTAACATAATTACTTTTTTTTTAATAAAGAGTAGCACATACAGTAGTATCATATTATATTAAACACTGTGCGACCACGTTAAATAGCTTTAATGAAATGATATTTGTCGAACGGGGCTCATGTTTATTTAAAACTTTCTCGAAAATCTGATCCGTCCAAAAAAGGAAAAGAAGAAATGGGATGCAGACCTCTGGATCCTCCTTGACATTTTTCACATTAGGAATCCTCCAGGATTTCTGAATCTGGATGAAGTGTTCTTTTGACGGCCTGCAGGAGGCTTAGTAGTCTCGGCTGGAGTTGTTTTATGGTCGTGCAGATCCCGCCGGAGGGACTTTAACTAGTTTTGTTTCTCGTGTTATTTGCGCGTTAGGTCCACACAGCAGGATTACCGTGTCGGTCATGAGATCGCTGAGCTTGATTTGTTAAGAGTAAGACATCTTAGTTGTCCCTTCTTTATCTTGTTAGGGGGTACCTAGGGTGCAATCTACCAGCTCTATCCTGAACCAGGCATGGGCATCTCACACTGAGAGTTTGATAGGACATCGACTGTTGGGCTTTTTATTGCTAAAAGGTCAAGCTGAGCTTTGTTATCGCACAAGAGGACAGTGGAGTGGCTGCACACGGGAACGCGACAGGAACACAGTCACCGTTCACAGCAAATTTACCGGCGATGAGAGACGCCGGCGGACTCCAGAATACCAATCAGTTCATCTCGCTGAAGAGATACAGCACTCAATATGCTAATTAGCAAAGAGTGCTTTCGTTTATTGTTTTCTGGAGACTCCTCACTTTTCTGTCTGTCACACATGAGTTAGCGGGAGGTTCGGAAAATGATAGCAAAGGGCTGCTGTTTGTATGCTGATTCCTCGCTCTGTCACTGCGCATACTTAGATACTTTTTTTTTTTTTTTTTAGTATGTGAAACGGTACGCTAAATCAACTTACCTTAAATAGCGACAATGCTTTCCCCCCCCTTAAATAGTGACCTGAACTAAACAATAAATAAAAAACTAGCGGCATAATTTGGAAGTAACTTGACTTTGCCAAAAAGTAACAATGTAATTCAACATTCTTTAAAAAGTTACACTTCTATGAAAAAAGGATCCTTACATGGATCCTTACTGATATTATTTGTATTTACATTTGGATTGATACAAACGATATAAGCTTACTGAGAGCTTTAGAAGCCTAAATTCTTTTATGTACTTGCCTTGGCAATGTACCGTCACAGATGACTGAGTTCAGTACTCACACACAATCCCATGGCGATGTCTTGCTTATCATTTAATGATGGAGAAAAAGTTGGCCCAAAAAAGAGTTACTGGCAAATTTATTCATTAAATCGTTTGCACACTTTGTGTGGATGAATGAAATTATTAAAGGAAGATTTGGCCTACTCTTGGAGGAAGGTTTTCTTGGTAATCATGCGATTTGACCTTTAGCTCAACTCTTTAGCATGGATAAATACGATGGCTTGATGGCACAGGTCTTCTTGCAGCTACAGCTGATCATTTTATTACAGCGAATGTCAAAACAGTGTCAAATGGACTTAATAAAAATAGGAATATATGCATTTTGAGCAGGTCGTTTGATTCATTTAAAATAATTAACTGGGTTAAAATTGGGTTACAGAAGGTAGGTAAGATTTTGGTGGTTATTCAGGTTGCCATATTGAACAATCCATTGTTAATAATGTTGCTCATTCGTTATGGCTATAGGCTTTCAGAACTATTAAAGCATCTCCCACCACAGCACACGTGCGCTGCAATAGCCAAACTTTATTATCCTTGAGGATGTGATGTAACCGTGCAAAGACGAATGACGTTTCCCACAAAATCTAAACTGACAGCTTGAGTCATTCTTGTGCATTGGGCCAAGTAGTTTGGACATTTTTTCTTCCATTTTTAGTAAGAAAAGCGCTATAGTTTATGGCTTTAAAGCTTGTTTGAAATATAAATGAAAATAGAAAATAATTAGCAAATAAATTTCACAAAAAGTAGAAATGTTTCTATTTTCTGGTAAAACATGCTCTACGGATTTTACTGAACTTTACAATGTTTTTTTTTTACAGTGGTAAACTGTGCTAAATAAATGTGATGCTATTTAATATATTACCCTAAAAATTAGGATTTTAAATATTCATCAATTAAACTATTCATATGTAACGTTATATTGTACATTAGTGAATCTATCTAAACTTGAAAAAAATAATGTGCAAGAGTCATGCTTCATGTATAGAACCCTATGAATACTAATGAGCTGATGTAGGCGTTTTTAATTCCGAGTGTCAACTGTCTTGTTGTTATCCTGTAAATAATTTTTTTTAGATCTTTGCATAAAGCAAAAAGATAAACTTAGTAATAAATCTAAGGTCATATGGATTGCATTACGACGTGGGATGCACTATTCCACAGAGTGCTCTCTAGCTGTTTACCGCTCTCTTTTTTTTGTAGAATTGTGAACTCATCCAGATATTCCATGCATAGAGAACATTCACATACTGTGCATAGTGTATACATATGCGATGCTAGGAAGTGTGCCGTTTCAAATCTCACGGTGTCTCACACCAGTTTAACCTCTGATCGCTCGCAAATGAAGCATATCATTGAATTAATTAAACCATTTTTAAAAGAACTTCACTCAAAAATAAATCCTTTCCTAATAGTTTACATTGTTTTGGAAGACCACAAATGTTTCTTTCACGTTAAAAGCATGCAATCGACGTTATCGACATTTGACTTGACAAATGTTTTCCATATAGTGAGTTTTAAGCCCTTCGTATACCATATTTATTAATGTATAAATGCTTCGTGTTTAATAATGCGATGCATTACAGGCGATATTCAAGATGCGTCATTTCCAAGAGGCCCCCGTGTCATAGAAAGGGGTATTTTCTAGAATCTTCCATCATTTCCTGTTTCAGCTGTCTGGTAGGAAACAGATAATACCAAATTGGGGGAAAATTGTCCAAATCTGTGCACAATTACCCCCATCTCTCCTCGGTAAGACTCCCCTGGCACGGTGCTTTCCATCACTGCATGAGACCAAGCTCAGCACTCAGTCCTATCAGCCTCCATTTTCTGACCCTCTCACAAACATTACTGCAAACTACAGCCGTTCAGATGCATTTACCGCCATCCCTTCCCAAATAGTAGAGCCTTTGGACGCAAGGTGTCCATGCGTGTCAGTGAGAGACAAATAGAGGAAGAGAATGAGACGTTTAGAAACAGGAAATGTGTTGTCAGTGCGAAAGGAAGTTTTCAGAGTCCTGGAGGGTCACAAGGCCAGCAGGGATTAAGTTATTGAATGACACGGCTAAATTGGTGGATAATCTTTCAGGTTTTTTTTAGAAGTTAGAAACATAAAAACCAAAGGAAGAGCTTTCATGTTGTCTGGTCTCTGTGTGATTGATACGTTACCTTATCTTTGAAGGCGTCTCTGGAGCTCATTTGGCCCGGTCTGAGATCATTTGCTTTCATCAAAATGTGAGTGACCCTGAGGAAAAACGGCTATCATTAAAAAATCTGATGCTGAAGCAGATCAGTCTTGGAGGTTCTGAGATGCCTCAAAGTTTTCCAAACCTAGTGAGCTGCCTGCAGAGGGAGCAATTCAAAGCAACGATGGGAAAACTGTTTCAAAAGGTTGGTTACTACCTTGATTTAGCCGTATTCTAGGTCATAAGTGCATATATTATTCCCACAATGCATTTTAACAACATCATACAAGACACTTACAGTACCTTAAAAATATATATTCTTCAGTTCTGAACAATAGTGATAAAACAAATTAAGTGTATCAGGCTATAATGGGACGTGCTCAGTTTGTTTCATAAGTATATGATTTATATTTTATTCTATTTTATTTTATTTTAACTTATTAGATTTTATTTAATATCATTCAAAAGACTGGCCATTTGTTTCTTTTCTTTTCTTTCTTCTTATTTTTGTTTACATTTATAAGGCGGTTTCTCACCAAGGCTGGATTTATTTGATTAAAAATACAGTAAAAGAGTTCAATTTAAAATAAACCATATTGTCTGTTAATAATGTATATATATATATATATATATATATATATATATATATATATATATATATATATATATATATATATATATACATATTATTTATGTGATGCAAAGTTAAATTTTAAGTTTTTTTCCGCTTGAGAAATTTCTTATTATCGATGTTGAGAATAGTTTTTTTTGGGATGAAAATGACTTTACTGTCACTTTTGATCATCATGAATTTCATTCGGAGTTAAAGCCTACAAATTCCCTCATTGTTAAAAATGTATTTAAACAAAATGTAAACAAAAAGCTTTATTTCATTTTTTCCTTTTTTTCTTGTAGTTGTCCTTTGCCAGAGCATTTGAACATTTTATATGAACTCAAAATATGTTTTATCCACATGATTAACGAATAAAAATAATCTCATAGTAACACTTGGAGAAAGGAAAAACAAAACATTTCAGGACTACATGTACCAGAATGCATCGTGATACAAGCAGGAAACAACAACAACAACAACAGCAACATCTGACTCGTCTAGACTCATGTAACTGCAGAACTGGTACCATCGTTGCTCTAATAATTCAAGGGTCTACATTATAATTTCATATCACATATGAATAATTTCTGCTGCTCTTTTGAAAAGTTAAAAATAACACGGGAATAAGTAAAATATAAAAGTTCCAACAAACATTTAAAAAACGTTGCTCGTTCTCTTAGACGATCCATGCCGACTTGCCTTTGAAATCTTCATGACATATATTTTTACAGTCACAAAACAATTCCAACTCACAAATATTCCCACATCTTTATAGTTTCTCCTTTCCGTTCTTTTTTTTTTTCTTCCATGAAATTGTCTCAAAAGCAGAAGTGCTATGTGGATTTTGAATCCCTCATATGGAGTCTCATGTAGCGTTTCTAGTTGCAGTGCAAGGCCTCGGTCCGTCAGTCTTTTACGCAGAAGCCTATGATGTCACAGCGATGTCACAGCGACCGGGCGCTCAGGGTCCTGAGGCCTCTCATTCAGCGGTCCTCCTCAGCACGGATAAAGGGAGCAAGTGCAAGTGTGGGAGATCTATGCGTGACGGGGCGGCACATAGAACAGACCACATTCAAAAATGACAGCGAGAGAGAGAGCGAGAGACAGAGAGAGACCGAAAGAAACAGAGTTAGAGAGAGAGAGAGAGAGAGAGAGAGGCAGATATAAAGAGCGACACAGGCTGAGACGAAAGTTAGAAAGCTGACCTGACAACAAACACTTCCTCGACACAGACATCCCCTCTTCCACTTGGCACTGTATACACTGCAGAAATACATTCTCTTAATCTGTATTTTTGTCTTGTGTATATTAACGTCGGATATTAAGACCACCGTTTTCCAAAAGGGAAAATAAAATGTCACTCGGTGTAAGATTATTATTTGAAATAATACATCTCACAATTTTATATATATATATATATATATATATATATATATATATATATATATATATATATATATATATATATATGAATTGTTGTTGTTGTTATTATTATTATTATTTTGGAAAAATATTTTTTTTTTTTAAAACATCAATTTTGTCAGAATTACGCTTAAACAAACAAGCAAACCGAAAAAGATGATTATTTGCTACGGAGCCCCTAAAGTGCCACAAAAACTTCTACATCTACATAAAAAAAAGTTTTAAAGTTAAAATGTAATTAAGTGAAAAACCAAACCAAAACAAAAAAAATATTTAATTCTTTCTACTTCAAAATCCGCTTGTCATTTCTTTGTAACTTGTAAATGGTTTCCGAGCGAAATTTGTTTCAACACTATTTTTTTCCAGCGATACATGCATGCAAAAAACCTTTTCATACAATGAAATTTATTCACAATGGACCGTTTTGTTGTTTTGTTTTCAGCGTGTACAAGAAACATTTTCTGTTTTCTTGACACGTGAATGAGACAAACCGTCGTTCTATTATGTGAAAAATCAAGAAATGTTGTATCCCTTTTCAAACTGGGAATTTTCCAGAGAAAACCTTTCTCCTTTTTTTGAAGCGGTCAACTTAACGGGCTCCGTAATTTCCAATAGGGTAAATAAAACATCGCTCGATATTGGACTATTATTTGAAATAATATATCTTACACGATAGTTTTCTTTTCAATTAAACGTATCTTGTTTTGCAAAGGTTTTAATATCTTTACAGGAAAACAAGTCAAAAATAATAACTAAGAAAATGATCTTTTTGCAGTTCAAGACAGACAAGCTCATTTCAGATTAAGCACCAGTGAAAAAAGGCCATTTTAGCTATGTTTTTTTTTTTTAAACTATGCAACATTCTTGTTTTTTGTTTCTTTTTTGTATGACAAAAAAAGATAATAATAGAAAAATCTACGCTGTTGCCTGTCACTCCCCTCCCACGACTCTAAAAGCCTGAAATGTTCCATGGTTGCACGTAATCTCCTACCAAAGCCAGTATTTTCCCCACTCCCCTTATTAAAAAAAGTTTAAGTAGTGTCTTTGGCAGATTCACAGATAGAATTGTCTTCTTCTCTCAATGTGTAATGGAACGAGTTTTTTCTAGTCATTTTGTAAAGGACTGTGACTGCTCTGTACATTTGTTCGAACATCGGCACACGCGCACCAACGAGCACAAACACACACGCAAACACGAGCATCGAGACTCGCACGCGCTCTCACAAACGTGAAAATTGAGCTCAGGTGACAGTGAAGGCTCAGGTAGGTGGTTAACGCAGACAAACAGAGCGATTCGGATGAATCTGTCTCCTGACACGCAGATGATGGCGGGATGTTGGCAGAAAAGTAGAGCGCTCTTAAAAAAGCCGGCCAATTCACACGTCTCTTCTCGGTCGGGGAAGAGCGCCGATGCAGGAATGCCCAAATTTGGGCGCGGCGTAATTGTCATTGCAAATGAGGGCTGGTTAGCGGCTGTCCTGCGGGGGGTTGCAGGCTGGGTAAAAATCCATTATCAACGTCTGTTGGCTGGACTCCAGAACTTAAGGGGTGGGGCCTGTCATTGTGATGCATGATGGGGGCGGGCGGGTTGGGTGGGCGTGGTTATTCTCAGAGGGTGATAATGCTATGAGGGACACAGGAGCAGAAGCAGCGGAAGCATGAGCCACAGGCTGGGTGTTAATGCCCAACCGCCGCTGGAGTCATCTGTCAGGAACGGCTCCGGAGACTCGTACAGAGAGTCATCTGACCAAGAAAGAAAGAAGAGAAAAGGAAATTGCACATTAATAATCATAATCTATACTTTTTGTTACTGTTGCACATTTACCTCTTCCTGTCTGCTCCACATTATGTACAATAAAAACATCATCTAGAAAATCCAGAAAATAACAACAAAGCATTATAGGATTTTTATTGATGCAGGGACAGATAATATGATTTTCATATGATTATATATGTTATATATATATATATATATATATATATATATATATATAATATATATATATATATATATATAAATTATTAAAAGAAATTAAGAGTGCTGTCAAATTATTAACTAAATAAAGGTTTACTGTGTATATTTATTGAGTATATATACAAACACATGCATATATATATTTAAGAAAAATATGTTATGTTTATATATTAAATATGAATATATAAATGTATTAATGTATTAATTATAATTATATATATATATCTAATTTACATACATATTACAAATTATCTTTCTCGACAAATCTTGTTTTTATATATATATTTTACTATTAGTAAGAGATCTGTTTTAAGAACCCCTGCTTCATCACACCTTTAACATATTTTCACTCAGACATCTTCATCTTGTCTCTATGAAAAATGGGCCAGAGCTTCAGTGTGAAGGCACTGCATTCTTTACTCCCTCATTGCCGCCTCCTCTAGCCCCTGGCCCATCCTTGTACTTTTTCCCAGCCTGCCTTTCATTGGGCTTTTGTCTCAGGTCCAACAATTCCCTTCCTTGATCCCTACAGACATTAAAATGGGGTCTGGGGCTTAGATTAACCCTTGTGTCCACAACAAGACTAAGATTCCACCCCGTCAGAGAGCAGGAAAATAAACAAAGACACGGAGGGGTCAGGGCGGATGATAAAGCTTTTCACTGACAGGCATCTGTTGTTCTTTTTCGCTACTCTCCATCCTGGATATGCACATATAAATATTTCATGAAAACACCCCAAAGCCCACACCCCAGTGAAACGATATCCAGGCCTCTGCAACAACTTTCCGCATCTCTGAAGCTCGACTTCCGTGAACTGGAATTCGAACGATCAACTAAACTTCAGTCAGTTTTCGACTCTCACACTCTCGTGAGATCTAATCGCTGTGAAAGGCAGTGTACATTATCTCCGAGAAGCTGGATGGAATCACAAGTGCTCTTGTAAACAGATAAATGATAGAGCGAGAGGTGAATCGTTATTTCAATTTGCATGTGATTGTCTGAACTGCTCTCTGGAACACTTCTGTTTGCTAACAATTACATCACGCTAATGGGCTGTCATATGAGCTGAGGCTTCTCCTCCAAACTTCTACGACCCCTAAATGATGACTCTGGAAAATAGCGGTGGGAATGGTAAGGAATTTAACGATAATTTCATAGGCATAAAAGAAACCTCAAAGTAGACATTTTTACATTCCACATTATAAAAATTTTCTTTTTTGCATTTGACAAAGTTTAATTTAAAGGGATAGTTCACCCCAAAATGAACATTCCTTTATCATTTACTCACCCTCATGTCTTTACAAAATGTATATGAGGGTTCGCTTTTAAGTACCTTCCTTTAAGTTTAACAGAAGTTGATACAAGATTTGAACAACATAAAGGTAAGCAAATGATCACAGCATTTTCATTTATTGGTTGAACTATTCATATTTTACCAAACAAAATTGGTAAAACGTTACATTTTCCTTTTTGTTGAAATTTTAAAAATATATTTCTGGAGGTAAAAATGATATTTTACAAATATGATAAATTATGAATTAATATAATTCGGTTTTTGGTGAGTCTAACCACATTTTACAACTGGAAGATCCATTTTTTTTTTTTTGGAAGATTATTGTCCAATCTATGACATCATTTCCTGTTTTTTTTAAATGCAAATAATCAGTTTGAATAAAATATTTTTCTAAACAATAATACAAGATGCAAAGTACTTAGGTGAGATGGTCCAGTTCTACTATAAGTAACTTTGCAAATATCAGTCATTAGAGTAATAGACTGTCTGCTTAATATATGCTAACACTTTATTTTGACAGTCCCCAACAGACATTCTACTGACTTTTTATTAACTTTGCAAGTACGTGTCAAATTATCCTACTAGCCCTTATCCTAAAACAGACTACAGATACTGTAGTGAGAGTTATTTGACATGTAGCTGCAAAGTTACCTATAATTAGAACAATGCCATTATTGGACTTTCGAGATAAAGTGTAGTTATGATCAGAACATGTCAAGTCACGGACCCCAAAATATATGGTATCTACAGCATAAGAACCAGTTCTCAGTTCTCAACCGTACTGGGGAAACATCTATAATACTGCCCATTTTTTATTTTTAATAAATATTAATGTTCTCTCAAAAGCTTTTTATTTAACAGCTGTAGGATAAGTGTCATGAGAGCGTTCAAACATTCACTCTACACCTTTTCACGTCTACCTCTTGCAGCGTACCCATGTTTTACTTACTTCTTGGTGCTGAGCGGGTCTAGATGAGACGCATCCAAAGGCCGTATATTAAAACCCCACTTAGCGAACATATTTTCTGGACGTGTGTGACGCGTCGCAGTCATGAGGGAGAAAGATTTAAGCGGTGTTACCCATAGCTGGCACGTCTGCCTGTGATGAGGGGTTAAACAAACCAAGGCCTCTATTTAACTGCGGGCTGTCCTGGTGTCAGTGGCTCGTGTGTGGGAACCCCTGCAGGTTTCTTAGCGTCCGGACCTGCTTAGCTTGATTAGTTGCAGGTCAACGTTTTTGATTGTTATCTGGCCTATGTGAGATGAATAGCTTCCTACAGCGAGTGCCCCTGAGGGGCAACACTATCGCTCCACCGTTTCTGGGATCATGAATGATCGGCCCCATAAAACCTTCGGCCCCATAAAACAAGCTGTCTTAGTCATCAGTGGAGGTCTAGAGCGATGGGAGCGGAGTTCCTAAAGATGAATTGCACCAAGCTAAGCATTTCACCCATCACTGGAGTTAATACAGGTGTCCCTAGAATTCCCATGGTTGACCTGCTGGGTTAAATCAAGCTGGACACGAGGACTGGGATGTGAGATTCCTGGTACTGATTTGCAAGTATGACCATAAATAAAACCACTGGACGGAGAGCAGACACTGGGATAGACTTACTCGTAGGCTTGACGTACACCTTCAGCTTCAAACACGGCTTCCCACCGAGGTTGGGGTGTGGTGAGGCTGCGGAGAAAATGACAATTACTGTTAATATTCATTAAAGAGCCATAAATCTATGTGATTTGACACGATATGTTTAGACGGGTTTAAACTATAATATCTAAACGGCTGTCCTAAATCACAGAGCGGCCAACTAAACCAACCGCACAACACCCGCCGCTTTCATTCGGGAAGTATTTTTTCCTATTTATTTAAAAAAAGCACAGTCTGAGCACCGTTTTTATAGACTCTGATGAAAAGAAATAAAAAGAAAAATGTGACTACTTAAATTATTTAAAGAACTATCTACTCATCATACACTGCAAATGATGTAACTGAATCGAAGAAAGTGCAACCAATGACAGTCCGAGATTCAAGGTATTAATATATTTCTATATTTCTATATACAAAAGTTTAGGATTTTTACAAATGTATTCATTCATTATTCAGCCAAAGATGCATCAAATGTATCAAAAATAATTATAAAATTATAATAATTCATTTTTTCTACATTGATAATGATAAGAAATATAAACTGTTACAATATTTCACACCATTTTATTTTTCAATAAATGCAAAAAATGCAAAGTTTTTTTTTTAAATTAATATAAATAAATAGAAATAATACTAAACTCACCAAGCAGAAACCTTTAGTGCACAAATAGGTTATTTGGGTTAGAATGACCCAGCTAAGCCCTGCTGGTAGATTTTTACTTTGTATTTAAAAAACCGCACCGTTGTGCTTTATAGCACTGCAAAATAGAAAAAGTCAAGAGTAGGGCCATGTGGTGCTTTGATGGTAAACACACGTGAGATTCAGTCTCGTTGGTGAGGCCATGTCTGCTAACACCAGGAGACCAGGAGAAGTTGTACTCTCTGAACCAGACACAACATCTGCCTGGAGAGCAATGAACAAATTTCCATTACTCTGCCATGTGAGTCACTCACTCATTCTCTCTCTCATCCTCACAAACATACACACACACACACACACACACACACACACACTGGCTAAGAGAAAGCACTTTGAATCAGTTCTCTACTGAAAGTGTAACTTCATTCTGGCACTCGTTTCCCCTTATCTCCTTCAAAAGCACACAAATGGATTTTTGGCTAATTTTTTAAGATCGCAAATGGAAAACAAATCACGATTTTTGCCATGAAACAGTTTTCTGTCTGCTCTTCAGATACATAAAAATTCCTTTAGCAATTACCACAAATCACTCAGCGGCTCAGCTAATGGAGAGCTGATGTGTTCTGCACAAAAGCTTCTTTTGGGTGAATTCTGCTCTAACAGGTGTTCTTAAGTGTGTGGACGTAAAACTGGCACATGGTGTTCTTATGCCTTCAAAAAAAATAATAATCTCAAAATCTAAGCTTATGTTTTGGTTTAGTGGACAACAAAAATCAGACAGTTCCTTGCTGCATTTTATAAAACAAAAAATACCAAAAAGTAGCACTGTACTACTAAACTGGTTTCTCAAAGACACCTATCCCAATGGTCAGAAAACACAAATAACTCATGAAATTCTTTGGGCTAAAAAAGCATTCTGATCACAATAAAATATTTCAAAATGTTTTTGTAAAAAATACTTTTCTAGCTTAGATGTTTTGTCTTGTTATCAGCCAAAATATCTAGAAACTCTTACATAAAGAAGGATTTTCTAGAAGTAAATATTATCAGTATAAAGCAAGTCAAAATTAAGTCAAGCGAAGTTAAGACAAGCAAAATAATCTTCCAATTTCAAACAGAAAACAAGATAATTTTGCTTATCCCATTGGCAGATTATTTTACTTGTTCTAAGTAAAAACTCACTTAATTTAGTTTAATTAGTTTTTTTTCTCAGAAAACAAGACTATAATTTTTACTTGTCTAGAAAATCCTTCCTGATTTAACATTGTTTTAAAACAAATCTAGAAAAGCATTTAGCAGTGTGTTCTTCTAAACTTTCTACTGATAAAAAAATATACATGAAAATACAAAACAGCAGGCATATTATGAAGTGATTCCCTTATTTCAAATTGTGATGATGTTTCACAATGATTTTATTTTAAGAAATTCTATTAATCATTGATGAATATTGCAGAGAGAGATTTTTAAAAGTGTTTACACTTTTCAGGGGAACCAGCCCACAAATGATTCACTCTGCTCACTCTTAACATTTTATGAAAGACAAATTTGGCCATTTTAGGTGAAATCGAACTTTATAAACACTTAAAAATGAACTTATGCTATGATGAAAGTATGTATGAAGAAAAGAGATTTTTGAGATGTGTGTATGAACAGAGGGCTATCAGGGATCTGGCATACTGAGTGTGTGTGTGTGTGTGTGTGTGTGTGTGTTGGGAGTCTCTGAAATTCCCATTTGCTGCATTCAAGCACACAGGCCTGTGAGAATGTCACAGTTGCCATTCACTCAGTCACCCTCTCCGGTGGGTCGAGGCGGGGTCGACCCAAAGGTGATGGACATCCTCTATTGTTGTGGGATAACCAAACTAAGCCTCGGTCACCCCCCTGGTAACCCCGTGGCAGAGCCCTTTGCCTCATAACCCCAGGGGCCATGACAGCAACAATATTGATAGTAGCCAAACACTTCTCTGGAGGAGGAGCCGGCCTCGTCTGATGAATAGCCAGACTAAGTACTTCTCAGCCCAGGCCGCTGTCTGGAACAAAAGGTGCACAATAGCGGGTCTCGCACCAAGCGACAGGGCGGACTACATTAAAAACAGCTCAGGACAGGCATAAGAAACACCCGGCCTCGAGTGCAAACTTTGAACCCTGGGTTCTTTCTTTCCTTTCTTTTTTCTATGATTGACCCTCTTCTGTGTCTCCGTTTTCCCCTCGCAACAGGGATGACAACGTCCCATGGATGGAAGGAAGGTCTAGGACGCCCCGCTGGTTTGGCGACATTTCTGTGACGCCCACCACCTCAATTTCCTGGACAGCCATGATATTTGAAGCGATACCCACTCGAGACACCCTGTGCCTGCTCTGGGTCAAACGGACAGCACATTTACGAATGACAGAAATGAGAGAAATAGTTTACTCAAAAATGAAAATCTCACCCAAACTATTTTCATCTTCTTCCGTTGAGCTGCTCTTTTCCATTCAGTGAAAGTTTAACTGAAGCTATGCCATCAAGCTTAAAAAAGCCAAAAGGATGTAGGACTTGTACGCTATATTCAAAGTGTCCTAAAGCCACCCAATAGCTTTGTCTAAAGAAAAAAAAATTCTGTCATTTCTGTCTGGCAAAGCTATTAAATCTCATCTTCGCTTTTTTTTTTCAAACTTGCACTGATGTGATCGATAACCATTTCAAACCTGGTGTGATGATTCTTGATGTTCCATATTTGAATGTGAATGAGAGCTATCTTTTATGATAATTTTTGTTGTCTCTTTTAGAGCTTGGCGGTGTCTGTTCTCCATTCATCTTTACTGTATGCAAAAAAACAAAACGAACATTCTTTTGTTGTCATTTTCTGGTTTTATGTCTAAAGAAAGATTGTCAAAAAGATTTGGACAACACAATATCATAGCAATTTGGAACTATTTTCCATTTTGGCAAACTGATGACAAATTTGTATCTCATTCATACCTTTTTGTGTAATCTGCCTATGCCTAACAATGGGTTTAGAAGTGGACTAAGGGTCCCTAGTGAAAAATAAAATGTTTTTAAACATACATTTATTTCATGCTGAGTATGCTACAAATATATTTACCCAGCAGATACCCTGCAGCTGCACTTTTATACTATACTGGTATATATATATAATTCAAAACTTAAAATAGAAATGTTTCCTCATGATACCGAGTTGGGTTTAGAGCAACATTCTCATTTTTAAGTGCGTTAACTCTTAAAAACCATTGGGTGTTGATAAGTTAGAGCAGTAAAAGGTAATACTACTCCTTTAAGCACTAAATCTTTGGCTGTTAGATACAACAGATGGCCATGAACCATTAGAAATGACTCTTCAACGATTATTAGGACAAATGTGCTTTTAGCTTTCAAAAGAGCAATTTGTGTGACTATGCTTTCAGGATCAGGTGTCCCGACACACAATGGGAGGTTTATAGTCATGAGCTGAGCTACAGGTTGGGTCCCCCCGAGCCCCAAACCTCTGAACTGCCGAGCTCTGAGGGCACCGGGCCAGTTCTAAGGCAACCCGGGACACGGCAAGCATGGTGAGCGGTAAAAATCATGCTGTTCTACTTAATGAGCTGCATTCATTTAGGATAAAAAGCCACATTCTTTTATCACACGAAAACTTTGCTCTCAAAGTCCCTTCTCTCTTCTGAAAGTTGGAATAAACACACACACACACACACACAGAGAAAAAAAGCATAAGTGAGAATAAAAAAGAGGGGGAAAAAAACAAAAAAGAGGAGAAATTGCCTCATTAATGCATCCTGCGTGCTGCCCTGAGCCTTTTCCTTTTGCCTGTGCCCAGCGGGAGCCCTTTTTATCAGGCCAAAGGACACCTTTCACAAGACCATTAGTGAAACAGGGACAGATGCACCCCGGCAAATTCCCCCCTGTCATGCAAGTGAAAGTGAAAGAACGGGATAAAGCAGAACCCCACTTGATTCGTCCGGCCGGACGAAGGTCTGACCTTGAGGCGGTGGGCGGGTCGGCTCCGGAGGACGAGGTGTCAGGCCTGTCGTCCGGGCACCATCCCGAGCCAAAAACTCCCCCTCCAGGTTAATGGCTTTTAGCTGTTGTTATCTGAAAAATGGTAATGGCTGGCACCCCAGAAGCTGTGGATGCAATTACCCCCATCAGGATCCTTCAGTTAAATATGATTTGACCAATCAGCATAATTTGGAGAGTTACGCATGATGGCCTTGGTAACTGGTTTTGCACCGATCTCACTCAGAGCGGCAAAGTGCACTGCTAATAGTGCACGTGCCATTCAACAAATTGACATTTTCATCAGACGGACACACCAGGACACTGCCAAACCCTGCTCCCAAGGGACTTCACTAGAACTGGACTCTGATTAAAGTCCTAGACATTTAAATCACTGCGATAAATGTCTCGAGTTCCAACTGCACCAGACAGGACTTCAACAAATACAACAGAGCAAAGAAGATATTTAAGTGACAGTAATAACTGATTTTGATATGTTAAAAATAGCTAGCACTGGAAAAGAGTGGTCCATCTGGCCAACACGTTCTCAATCCAAACTTGTCAAATACTGCTGTTTGGTCAGGACCCTTCGGCATCACTTTTTGATGCACAAGGACCCCTTAGCGTTACTTTTCTATGTTCAGGTGCTCTGTTGCTTTAAAGAAACCCTTGGCATCAATATGCTGACGCAAAAGATACTGGAAATGTTATCATCATGTTTAAATTATATTTTAAATTATTATTTATATTATCCCTGCCCCATAACCTACCATTTGTCAATAAAACACCCGATAGAACAGGCAGATGCAACTACAGAGGCAAAATGAGTCTGTGTGCAAATTCAGAAAAATCCACTAGAAGAAGCCTTACGTCAGCCTTGGTTTTGAAATGCTATTGATTAGTTAAACTAAGACAAATATTTCAAAACGACAAACCTTCACGTTGAAAAATCACACTAAGGGGCTACCTTAAGTGTCAATAAGCAATGGCAAGTGATCCTGACCAATCTTCAATATGAGACGAGTCGGGAGTGAGAATGTGTTGATCTGGCACACCGCACCAAAATGCAACACAGACAACAGCTTTATAGAGAAAAAGTTTCCTACTGTGCAGAAATGCATCAACATGGACACATGAACAATAGGTTGAGTCAGAAAGAGAACATATATAACATACCTATATGATTGTCCAATGCCATGCATACTGAACATTAAAACCTTTCAATCAAAGTAGTTTACCCACTGACCCTTTCTCATTCCAGATCTATATGAAGCAGTAGTGCATACAATGAGTTGCATAACAAGTCCAACTAAAAAAGTGTTTTTACACATCAAAATACAATAATTATGGTGCAAAAAATGTGTAATTTTCTCAACAGCCTGTAGTACCCCTTCACATTCATTGTATACTGCTTGATAAAAAGTACTTCGTTCTGACTGCTCCACTAATATTATTTAAATATCATACAATCCTTATCAACAGTGACATTAAAACAAATTTTGGGCTTAATATTAAGAAATGTGTATTACGCAAAAGTATTACTCAAAATAAAGGTTCATTATAATTATTAAAGTACATGATAAATGTATTCAAAATAAATTGCTATTTTGTTAGGTGGTAACCTATTTCTTCATCAAACCAAAAATATCGTCCCTCAAAAAACCCACCATAGAAATATCAACACACACAAAAAAAATTGTGTTATTTTTGTAATGTGAAACTTCAGGAGACTTCTAATCGCGACACTGCACGATTTTATTCCGGTTTTTATTTGCAGACAGGTTTCGATAAATTGCTGAAAAATGCCTGAAATCGAGGCAAATCAGTGCTCATTCACGAGAGTGAATATCACGCAACTG
The DNA here is from genome assembly GCF_018831695.1 of Puntigrus tetrazona. NCBI lineage: Eukaryota > Metazoa > Chordata > Actinopteri > Cypriniformes > Cyprinidae > Puntigrus > Puntigrus tetrazona. Next base: position 15,026,757 of record NC_056709.1, on the reverse strand, counting down.
TCAAAGACGTGACCTGAAAGTATCGCTGACACAGGCTTCTCGCACGAGATCACTGGTCTTTTGCATGTGTTTTCGAGTGAAGCGTAGTTTACGGACAGGAGAGAGCCGTCTGCGATTTCTTCTATTGTAAAGTCATGCAGTGTGAAACCCCCTGCTGCCGATCCATCCTTCAATGTGAACACATAAGTGACTGAATCCTACCCCAGATAGTCATGCAGTGCGAAAACAACGGTGGTCCAACGAGTTTGAAAATCGTGCAGTGTGAACCAAGCATTATCTTACTGTTTGTTAAAACACAACTACATTTACGAACAATATCCTGCTCTATATACAACACTGTGCGTAACAGATTTATTTCATGTAAATTCAAGATGCGTAACCAGTAATTTTATGTTACGGTTCTTTAAACCATATCTTTATAGCATTAACCAAAGACTGACTAACGTATATTTTATTTGTGCATTCGGCCATATGTCTCTAGAGACCAAATAACAGGTTTCAGCAAACTGAACCGTGTGGCACATGTTATTGATCAGATGCTGTTGTGAAGACTGAGTGTCCTTATCTAGTCTTCCTTTACCCTCTACACCCCAGTTCCTGTAACCCAAGAACCACCCGTTCAATGAATGATTGCACCCTAGGGCCATACTGACACCTGGTAAAAGGAAAGCACAGATGAAGGGTTTGAAGTTGAAGAATTAGAGCAAGAAAGGAGGAGGTTACTCACAGATGTAGTAGTATTCGTGGCCTGGGCGGAACTCGAAGCCCAGAGAGAAGGGTGTAAACAGCTGGAACTTCTCTGAGAACTTGAGGGGCCCGTTTGGACTCATCGGGCGGTTGCATTCCCAGCGTTTGAAGCCTTTCATGTGGTGGTTGCAGGTGGTGTAGCCGTCATAGTTCACCATGAAAAGGATGTAGCGTTCCATGCGCTCCTGAGGAAGATGGTCCTCGTAGTGCGGACAGTAGATGTCCAGGTAGTCGTTGATGGCCACCTCCACTGTGTATTCACCATGCAAGAATCTGAGGAAATAAAGACAAACAACTTAGTTGAGATTTACAAAACTGCCAAAGTTCTCACAATGACAGGCCGAAGAATGAGAACGCAACAACATAATTCCACAACTTATCCACAAGATAACACAAAACTCGAAAGAGAAATTGCTAGCAGCTCCTGTCACTCATAGTGCAGATATTTTCCATGTTGTATGTGACAGGATGGGATTGGTCGAGGGGGACTTGGCGCTAAGGGCCAAACTGACTGGAATGACCAAGTGGAAGTGGATGAGCAGAGATTGACAGGGGTTCAGAGAGAGAAAGCCACTTCATTAAGGGTTTTCACATGGTCTGGCTTCAGCCCAGCTCTTCTGAAATGAGTTTGCTGGCTGGGGCAATTTAGACACAAATTGAGCACCTGCAGGAAGGTATGACTCGAGACGCAGAAACTGCAGTTACTTCGGTGGAACTGTGACTTCATGTGCAGTCGAATGCAGAGATACTAAAAAAAATTCGCACACTCAAAGAGACAGTTCACCTGAAAATTAAAAGTCAAATTTAAAGGCAGCTTATTTACCCTTAAGCTACATCTACGACCGTGCCTTTTTTTCTGATATTAAATATGAAGCCTTTTTATTTATTGATACTGATACTGATATGAAGCCTTGCAGTTCACAAGAAAAGGATGCATTGTAGACAGAGTAACAGCAAAACACACACATGAACGTGTGTGTGTGAACTTGAGTTCTTCAGATCCTCTTTTTCTATCCACAGTGTGAAGATTACATGAATAAGATCTAACGGCTCCAGCCGAGAGACTCTAATGGTCTGTCACCAGTGCGGTTGACACACCTGCTCCATCCTCCATCTTCCAAACCATCAAAGCAGCCCTCTTCACTACAGACACTACGGAACATAAGACAGCAAACTCAAATCAAGTGTTCACACTATGAGAAGCCATACCAGGGTGCTTCATCCAATTTAAGAGAATATCAAAGTGAAACAAAGACGAGATGAAATCAAAAGAAACACACGGGGTCAACAAAAGCCTACACACAAAAGGTCTGTGCTAAATCCTGCCTACATTCATATAGGGATGGAATCTCATAAATCTCACAGATGTCATGTAGTTTAACCATAAAAAAGTAATAATATATTCCCTTACATCTATTGTTTTCAAAAGCTACCACAATTACAGTATTTTCACAAATTATTTTCATTAATTATTTGTTAATAAATATACACCTTTTTGGGGGGGGTTGCTTGCTTGAAAATCTGTAGTTATTTTGCATTAAAGGTTAAATTATCTGTAGTTAAAGAGGCTAATTGATCCTGACACATATGCAAGTCAACTCTGATATAATTTCCTTTTATATTTTTTTATGCTTTTGTATGTTAGTTGCACCACATAACTTGGATCTTGCAGACAAATAGCAGGTTTTTTTTAATTATTTTTAAGAGATGATAAAAGATCATATCATAATACTGATGCTGACTTAAAAAGCAAAGTCTTTGAACCAGTCTCATTTTAATAGGATTTTTAGCCTTACCTAATTATAAATGTGATTTTCAAGAAACAGGATGCTTTGCAGACACATACTGTAGTAAAACACACACACACACATATGTTTGTGTGTGAACTTGAGTTAAAACCTTAATATCCCTCATATTTTTCTGTCCACAGTGTCAGTGCTCTAGCTGAGAGACCCACATGTACATCTGACACACCTGCTAAAGCATTTTTGCTTAAATAATTTTTCTATGCAATAATAAAAGATTAAACCACCTGGCATTTCTTTTCTCATTAAATTAATTTTCATTTAGAATTTAATTTACATCCATTTCATTCATTTTGCTCATCCGCGATTTATATTTCTCACTAAACTCATCACTTTCTTAGTAAAAAAAAGTGTTGGCTTCTGTATTTGGCTTAAAAGAAGATTTCTTAGCAGGCAGCATAAAACTGCCTACCTTTTAGAAAAGTCTTTGCATTTGGACCACATCTATGATCTGGAGGCAGGTTTTTGGAATGAAACCAAAGACTTTTACAAACTATAAAACATCCATCCCCCCCAAAAAGCAAATCACATGATAAACAAAGAAAACTCAAAAGCTGCTTCACTTTGCCGGCTGTGATTGTTGTCTACATGAATCAGAACATCACACGGCTCTGTTTTCTTGGAGGTCTTTGAGGGGAGAGAGGGCAGGGCCGGGGCCAGGGGTGAGGGGGCAGTAGGCGGGGGGTTTGGAGTGAGATTTGGCATCAGATGACAGCTAATCTAGGTCTGGAATTACTGTCAAAGGGCCAAGCCAGGCCAAACACCAGCTGTAGCAGCACAAGCTAAAGCTGAAGCTCCTCCAGACATCTCCTCGCCTTATCACCGAGGCCCAGAGAACAACCCCACCAAACTGCATGACTTTATCCCTCTCTCCAATTTTTTGTGTCACTTTCATCTTTGGCCATCAGCTGCATTTCCCAAAAGTTGATCTTAGCTTCATTCATTTCAATGGGTCTATGATGTACTTAAGCTTACGATGCTTTTGGGAAATGTAGCCATGGACTACATCACCGGGGCTGTCTTAGTTCGCCTTGTAACCAACAAACTCAATAAAAACAACCCATGTTCATCTCATACCGCCTCAGCAAAGAGCACATCTACATTTCTCTCCCTGGCAGGGGAAAACACTTCGTTCTCCACGGAGACGCGTGTACTCTGTCTTATTTTCTTGTTATGCGTTTTTGTGTCATTTTGCCTCTAATCACGGCTTTCCAGTAAACGATATCGAGAGCCAAGCAAAGAGTAATGGGAGCAGAACTCCGCCATAGGACCCTCCTGATGTTTACGGAGCTCTAAATTTAATCACCCTGCCATAAAAACATGTGTTAGCGGTCCTTTAATGCAAAGTGCGTTATCATTACTACACATTCCGCGGGTCAGGCATATCTCTTTCAGATTCATACGGTGCATTACGCCTTAACAAATCAATATCAATGCTCCGTCCCCCCTTTCACTCCCAGATGTCATTAAATCCGGAGGAGTCGGCCAAATGATCCGACACTGAGGCAACACGTCATTCCCTTTGATTCAAAAGTATCTCGGTATAAAAAATGACCTTACAGCCGTTGGCTGGTGGGTATGAGGTGGTGGAGGTGGGGGGAGATGACAGATGGAAATATCAATAAGTGAGCCCAGAATGTTTAGAGAGAGCTAATGCATGCAGTTAGGTGAGCTTGCTTCATCAATCACACTGTAGTCACTGCTCTACTTCCTCCTCAAGTCCTCAGAACACAGTCCCGATCAGACCTCCCTGAACTCTTCCTCCACCGCTACATCAACAACTGATCTCATATCAGCTCTAAATGAGCTGTATAGCCTCCCTTTCACAGTGGGATATTTTCATCATGTCTACAATCCAGTTAGAACCCAAAAAGCTTTTACAGCCTGATGCCAAAAAGAACCTATTTAGGTTTACAAATAACTTTTTCTTTTACACTTTCTCCTAAGCAAGAAAAATTACGCTGGAGATATCGTCATTTTAGAACACTATACAGTAGCAGGAAAATTGTGGAATTATGGTGAAGCACAGAACCACTGAACTGTGCAGCATATCCATGTAATAAACTTCTCTTGATGTACTTTGTTTTATTAAATATGTCCTAGAAAGCTTTGTTTCAATTGTTTCTTTAAATGTGTCCTTGATTGCTTCTAAAATTTCAAAATTAAATTCAGTTGTGATGTGTGCAAAACCTGTGCTAAGTTTCTCTTCCCATCTGGAGGAATGTGTGTGTGTGTAGAACTCTATCTCTGGATTTTGGGGCTCTTTGGGTCTTTGGTTCATTCTTCAGCCGCTATCATCCCCACGGGACTTCAATTAATCAGACCAAACCACTCTCGTTTGGCGTGTTTAGAAGGAGGGTGACTCTCGGGGTGAACTTTCCTGGCGGTGCGGTCAAAGAAGGGGTTTGAAGTGCCGTGATTTACAGCAGCGTCTGGCCAACAGAGAGCCTCAGATCCAGATTTCAGAACTTCCTTTAGCAAATGTTTGCATGTAGAAGAGTCTTTTTTCCAGGCCCATAGCAGGAAGCATCTTTAATGGAAGAGTTTAAAACCAAGCAAGCAGATCTGATAAGACAGAATCCATGATTTATTATGGTATTTAGAGGCTTCTGGCTGGTACAAACAAAGTCATTTTGACTATTAAAGTACTAAATGTGTCTCTCTCAAGCAATGTTGTGAATTTCAGAATGTGATAAATGTAATAAAGTAGAAAAGTGTTTTTTGTGTTTTATAAATGAAACATCTATGGATTGTGTTACACCAACCACCGAGAGTTGAGGTTGGGTGGGGGTTTACCTCTGTGCAACTGGACAGCCCAACTGTCTGGAATGAGAGAGAAATGAGACAAACTCATTCCTCTTTAGAAAATCCCACACTCTAAGCCAAGTGATTCATTATTTTTTGCACCATATTTTACCACAGAGCAGATGCTAAAGTTTGCCGAGCTCTGCCAGGTCAAAAAAAAAAAGATGAGTTTGCGAAGGTCTTGTGAAATTGGCCCACTTTTATAAGTTCTTGTTGTTGTTGTTTTTCTGTCCTGAACCTTTAGTTGAGTTGCAGCCAAAGCAAATATGTGTGTTTATTCTGCAATTAACCAATGACCTGGCCATAATAGTTGAGGGCAAACAGAGCCAGCTAATAACCTGGCACAAGCCTCACACACTTCAGGGGTAATTCTGCCTCAAACGCATCACCACCTCGGGCATGCTGCAGGGCTATGTGCTGGGCCCGCATGAGTTTGGAGATTATGATGGCAGTTTAGTTCTGGTGTCAGGGGTTTAGCGGAGCATTTCATGCCGATGTTTATACCAAACAGGGGAAGAGGGCAGGCGTTTAGCATGTGTGTGTGTTTGTGTGCATGTGTGTGAGAATGGTCCTTTGTGCCGACGGCTCTGGGTCTGGAACCCATTTCCACATGCTCAGCTTGGGCTTGGTCTGTGGACCACTTCTCCCCATGTGGAACATGTTTATTGTTCTTTGTGTCAGGCAGACGCCGAGACCTCCATGGCCCCCTCCTCCCTCCACATCTCCCCGCAATCTCTCCTGTTATTCCAACTCTGCTTGAGCAATTTTTCTATCACAGCATTTATGCAAACGTTATCCCAGCTGACGTTCAGCCAGGGCTAAGAAACGCTGTCAAGGGGGTGGGGGTCGGTTGAGAAAAATAAAGCAAACAAAAAAGAAGAAGAATAGGACCGAAGACCCAGGGGACAAAACACATGTGCCCTGTGTGAGAGGAAAAGTAATAGTTGTTTTGTGCTCCTTCTTTAACCCTTCTTTAACACAAATGTCTAGTTATATGTTCAGGAGAGCAGGTTTGTGTGTCTGTAATTTTCCAGGTGCTGTGTGCTCTCTCTGAAGGTCCATGTTAACATCCACCACCTCTTCACATGGTGTCCTCATTTACTCTGGGCCGCTGTTAGATAAAAGTACCCGTCCTCGCTGCGACACTACGCCCCCCTGTTTAATTACATTTTTATGCCTCTGCCTGCTTTATAAGACCTTTCAGTCACTGAAAGATGGTGGGAGAAAATAGAAGTGACCAGTGCAGTCCAGCAAATGAAAGGAGAGCAAACAAATCTGTGTTCTATCATCAAAAGCGTGCTCAGAGAGAAGCTGCGCTGGGATGCTGTCTGTCATTGTACCGCGGCTCTAATGGGCTGCTAATGGAGGATGTTTACACACACGGCGGCTTCACTACCTCACTTCAGCTACTCCGCATGTTTACATGCTTGGATGTATGCATAATAATCTTTTTAACGCAAATTTTCATATTGGGATTTTTACCTGTAATCAACCATAACAGGCCAGGAGCAATGAAGAATGATGAAAATTGGGATTTTCATCATTGGATTTAGATCCAGGTCACCTGTGCACATGTTGGATCATGAACAATAAGCCACAACTCTGACGTCAAGTCCTTCTGAATGAGGAAAAATATTCTTCTGAAATAGAATAATATTCAATTTAATTATGATGTGTGCCTCTGGTGAAAAACATGTGCTTAGTTTCTTTCTCTTCCTATCTGGATGAAAGTGTATGTGCAGAAATCTATCTCTTTGGTTCAGCCAAATTCACTGTTTTATCAGTAGAAACATGCTGTTTTATGATTCATATTTATATACAGTGGGGTTTAAAAAAAATGGATAATACTAATTATATATATATATATATATATATATATATATATATATATATATATATATATATATATATATATATATTTTTTTTTTTTTTTTTAATTTTAAAGTTATTCAGTATTTTGAATTGATACATGGCAAACAACTTATAAATGATATTACTCTATACTAAGTGTATGGTATGAAAATAGATCACTATTAGTAAAATATTAGTTAATTTTTATTACATTATTAGTATTTTTAGAGATGTTACAATTTTTAAATCAAAATGTAAAAACAAAAATTAGCAAGCACAATGACAAATCAATAACAAAAACCAACACATAATAACAATATAAATCTAATTTTGGCCAATAATGCATTCAAGCGCATTCTCAAAATATGTCTAATATCCAAAAATACGTCACAAAATCACACACGATTGATCAAATCACAAATTTAAAAAATACAATACAAACTATTTATTACACAGCTTTTCTTTCTTGCGTATTTTTTCAATTCTAAAACTTTCAGGTTTAATTCGAATTCTGAATCCCAGTGTGGTCTCAGACACTTGGACACCACTGTAAAAATATATATATTTTTTACCTTTTAAATGATCTTTTCTCTAAATTTATGATAAATACTGTTATTACAAGCTGAGGATGCTTGGCATTTATTTTAAATATGCGCGTTTGGATCTCTTCATCACCGTGAGCTCTGACGGCGAGTGTAATGAGGCTTCTGGGATTTAATTGCTCAGCTAAGAAACTTCTCTCTCGTACCTGCAGATGCCTGTTGAGAGCCACTCCGCATCCAGTCTTTATCTCCCCCCGTAACACACCTTCAACAACACGCACAATGCTTAAAACAACACAAACCACCCACGACACACATTCACACACACGGTCTCACCCAAAATACAAGCTCCTCTCAATGAAGAAACTATTTATTTCCTCCCAAATCCCATAAAATAACAATCTATGCGCAAGGTTGCGGAAATGAAAAAGTAGCTAACCCATTTGTAGTAGAGGGTAACAGCGCTAGTTTTACGGGCGGTTATGGCAGACGAGAGAGATTAACAAGGATTTCTCAGGCACACACTCCTATAAAACAAGAGGAAACTGAAAACATCACACAATACCTGCATACTTCATCCTAACCTTTTAAAATGATTATTATTGCAAACAGAATCCCTATGAGATAATATTTGCTTATATAAAAGGTTATGTATATACACAAACATATTTTACCGTATACAGTAATTACACACATACCGTATACTTATAATTTTAGGATATAAAATAACAATAAAATACGATATATCATTTCAACTCAACTGTGTGTAAAAAATAAAATTTGTGGGGCCATGATTCAGTCTGGCTGGCATCTGACTTTGCCTACTTATTTGAGCAATCATAATTTTGACAGACAGCAAAATCACAGATTAATCACACTCTTGCTTTTGTTTACAAAGCATATGCTCAAAAAAATATACTTAAAAAAATCACATTTTCTACAGACATATTACGCAGCAACTGCTTTTAGCGGTGGGTTTCTTCAGCAGCAAATCGGATGATCAGCATGATTTCTGAAGGATCATGCGACACTGCAGAAAATTCGGCTCTGTCTAAAATTATAACAGCATTTCACAATATTATTGTTTTTGCAATAATTACGATTAAACGGCTGTCTAATCTCTTGAGCACAGGAGACCTCTTTCTACTTTTATACAGTAGTGTATGAATATATTCTGAAAACATCAAAACCATTGATAACATTGAGTGCAACGTTAACTTTTTTTTACTGTACCTCAGCCATATGTAATCACTTTCAGGTGGTGTGAAGTGTGTATTTCATGGCATGGTACCAGATTACTGCGATTAAAGGGAATGAAATCCACTCTCTGTGCGTGTTACGTCCTCTAGGGGGCTGCTGGGATCCGCGCTGTGTGATTGTGAGCGCTTTTCTTCACAGTGTGATAACATGCTGTTTTTCTCATCATGGGGTGAGTAAACACCTGTCTTAGAAAATACGCCATCGCAAACAAACAAACAAGACGCTCGTGAGCGCTAACGTGTGTACACATGCATTTAAAACTAAACACATGCATACAAGCCTGTAAAAGTCTTTCTTGTCTCGCACACACACACACACACACACACTAATGCCCTCCACCTAATTGTCACTCCCATAACAAACACACAAAAGAGCTGCTCTCGGGTTTCTGCCTCTCGGCGTAAAAGGGACTGGGTTTGTCAGAGGGCATCAAACAGAAAATGATGGTAATGCCATGCACTCTAAAGCTAAGTGTATCACCCGTCCCACTCTCCCTGACCTGCCCTCTTTGTCTTTTTTAACACCATTAGCAAAGTGCAGTGTAATAGCGTTATAAGCCCGCCCCGGTCCGCAGGAGAAGGATTGGGTGACGGACTCTCATCCACTCGGCCGCTCTCATCTTGTCCGGCCTCTTTTAAAAGAGCTTGATGTATTCTTTTCTTTCTCGCCATGAGTACCGCCATTTCCTCAGCGCCGTCCCACTCTGTCAAACATCTTGCGCTGGATTCTTCCCCTTAAAAGCACTAACCACCGTTCTTTAAACCACTCTGTGCTTTTCTTGAGGTTTTTAAAAAGATCCTCAATGTGAGACGCTAACCCAAAATGAACCTGCGGCTAACTATTTTCAGTGAGAAAAGGCCATAGAGTGTAATACGCTGCTTCTTTGCTTAAAGGCTTTCAAAATGTCTGCGTTGTCTTACAAAAGGGAATGAGACAAAACAGCAGGAAATATGATAAATCTCTAAGAAAAAAAGGCAAAAAAATGTCCCCCTTTGACTTTAGGTACAAATGTGTACTTTTAAAGTACTTATATGTACTTTTAAGGTAAATAATAAATCCATAGATATTTCAAAACATCTTATAAAGTAAGAAACGTAGCATATTTGTTCTATGAATGTCACATGCAATTAGCAGTTTTGCTAACTTCTGCCATTTTGCAAACTTCAACCTAAACCCCTCCCCAAATCTTTCCCCATTCCAAATTAACTGTGTATTCTGACATAACATTATATATATTTTGCAAGGCTTACATTTTCTCCTCTCTCTGTAGCATGTGACGTCTCAGCTCAAGATAGTTGCTGGTGATTAGCGTGTTAGCGTCATTGTGGCAAAACTTTCCCTCAGCTGCAGAGTAGACAGTCATACGGCATTCTCTGCTCAGGTGATTGTAACTCAAAGACAGTTCTTCAAAATCCATACAATAGGTGAGTGAGAGCCGTTGAGATGAATAGAAAAGCCAATGGTTAGCTTTGATTAGGTATTATAGATCTCCTTGAGACAAAAAAAAATTTCAGATTGACTACTTTTCTGATAAAAAGATATTTGCCACAGTGATAACTAAAGTAAAACTAAGTCTACATCCCTTAAAATTGAAATTTTATTAGTGCTGGGTAGCAATTGTGTGTGTACTGTATTATTCTATAAAAACTGTGATTAATGGCAATTAACCGTTGCCCAGCACTAATTTACAATCTATATCTATATCTATATATCTATATATCTATATATATATATATATATATATATATATATATATATATATATATATAAATGTTTTCAATCTATTAATCGTGATTAATCAAAATCTGTCTAATCTAAAAATCTATCTATTAATCTAAAATAATTTTTGTTTTTTACGTAATTTATTTGTGTATAATGTGTATATTTATAATGTATATACAAATATATTATATATATAGGTGTGAGGTTCTGGTAGTTCTTATACTACAAACCTGCAAACCTGTAATACCTCAAACATTATTAACATTTTTTCTGGCTGCCAGTTTTTTTTTAAACTGTGAATTTAACAGAGGGCCTTTAAACACACACAGGAAAGCTAATGGTCTGGAGACTCCGGATGCACGTGGGCACGGCGAGCTGGGAGGTGCAGTGAAATCCACCCAAACATTCAGGCAACATTCTTTCATACCAATTACAGAGGGATAATTTCTAAGATAACCATCAGAACTTGCCGAGTCATCAAGACCCGTGTGTTTTCCCTCTCGCTTTAACCTGCACCAGGTAGGCCACGCCCCCCCTCCCCCAAAAACCCAACGGTCGAGCATGTTCGGGAGTGCGCGCTCCCGAGCTCAGGTGGAGGTCCGCCAGCTCCGCCCGCAACCTGAGCCATGTAATGACAAGGCCCGAGACAAAGCGACCACTGTAGTCACCATCCAGCTCCCAGGCAAGACTCCCAGATGTGAGATAAAAGATACAAGCACGGAGACAAAGTTATCTGCGGCCTGCATCGGCCAGCGGGGAAACGGGAAACCCGAGCCTATTGAGGCGACTGGATCAGTGTGTCTGAAACGCCCACAGGAGTAGAAGACGGTGGCAGTGTGGTGCAGCCCCCTGGGCGGAGAGGGCCAAAACACAAGTAACCCAAGCCACGACTACCGCCCATTTCCCAGGATCCCCTTCCTCCTCACCCCCCGCCGCCATCCCAACAGGGTCTGCTTAGGTTTTCTTTCCCAAACACTCTTCTACAGCGATGACATGACAGACTTGGCTAGGAGATACGTCTGTTGTCACCAGACTCGTCCTCCTCTTCTTGCCCTTTCATGTAGTAGTCATGCATTAGCCGTGTTTTTCTTTGTGAAAGGTGACAGAGTGAGAATGGATCCCCGTGGAGTCCCCTCGGTTTCTGTTTCGGTCAGATCACAGGGCACAACCTTTTCATGAAAAGTAATGAAGCGAGATCAGAGGTCTATCACGTCACAAAAAAAAAGAAAACTGAAAATGCAAAGAAAGAATATGTAAACTATCTAAAAAATCATCCTAATGCTTCTATCTAAGCCAGAGAAAATAGGGCCTTTCTCTTTCAAGGGCTATTTTATATTTCTTACAGAGCGCTGAGGCGGCCAACGCTGATGAAAAGGGCGAGTGCTTAGCCGACAGAGGTAATGCATTTTTCATGACCTTGTACATGACACGTCTACATTTACATTTATGTTCTTAGCAGATGCTTTCTTACGAAACTGGCTTACAATAAAGTGCACAAATCATGTTAATGGCTATTCCTGGGATCGGATGAGAACTCCTGCTGCATGCTAAGCTACGCCTTACAGCAAAAATGGAACATAATACAACGTAATAATTTCAAATTACTATGATTACAAACAATATCGTATTACTGCTAAAATAACGGCTGAGATATTTTACACATGGGTCAATGACATATAAGAGTTTCCATGAAAATAGGAGGGAGGGGGGTCTATTTTAAAATTCACATGCCAAGTCCTTAGAACTGTGCTCTTTGTATTCATGCGTCATGTGGTTTTGAAAAATGTTCAGACCTTCAAACGTTCAAAAGAAAGACTGAAATGTATTGATTAAAAGTGACTTAATATATTCCAAATAATTTTTTTACACCTGAAATACATATGAGCGCACATATATTCAAAGCGTTTAAATATACAATTTCAAGGTAAATAGGATTTTTTTTTAAAACATATTATGAAATAGTCCTTCAGAGTAATAACCTAATTTAACCTTGCTCTTATAAAAATGTCAAATTATCTGATAATTTATGAGACATACTGTACTGACCTTGACAGTCATAAAGGTCTTTAGGGGTCCTTTCTATGATATAACTGAATTTATTATTTTTTCCCCTGCATTTTTGCATTTCACCCATTTTGTAAAGAAAAAGATTGTGTTAAATGTATATTACATATTTATATTATATATTTTTTTGAGAAATATTAAAATATCCTCATAGAGGTGATGTATTAAAGTCAGTGTATGAATAAATTCCTTTATTGTATTTATTTGTTTAATCTAAATACAATACACAACCAAATATTAGTACAGATGAGTTGAAATTCAGTTCGCTCAGATGCATAGCAGTATATTAAAGGACTTGTTTTTAATGTACAAAGTACTCTGGGTGAGATCTGTTGTAAATAAATACTGAAGAAGTGTCTTTAGGATTCGTTGGAATGCAGCAGTGGAATAAATTTTCCATTTATCTAGAGTTTATTCCACCAGCGAGAACCAAGTAGAGTGGTTTTGGACCAGCTCAGAGAGGATCTCTTCATGTGGAGGAAAAGAGGGATTAGAAACCTAAAGTGGCTAGGCTAGTGTGGATGGAATTATGAAAGACTGAAAGTACAGTACAGCCGGCCTGGCAACTGGTAATAGTTTCGACCAGGAAGAACGTCTTGAATTCTACCAAATATTGGCAGCCAGCATAGACACATGAGGAGAGTTGCAGCACAAGAAAACCCCCAGAGATTAAAAACAACCCCCAGAAGCAGCGTTTAAGATGATTCTGGAGTAGTGTTGCAATGCAGTGCAACTGGTTGATTCCAGGACGGCATTGTTGATTGTAACAGGTTAGAGTTTTGTTTTGCATCAGTTATGTGGTGAGCATATTATTCCATCACCTGCTCACTGATGTTAGTGGTTCCTGGTTCGACACCAGCAGGGTTACAGGGCTGATGTGGAGCCAATTTTTCCGGTCCAGACCACCAAAAGTGGAAAAGAGTGCCAGCAAAATGTGTTAAAGTTAGTTTGCTCAAAAATTCTAATTCTGTCATCATTTACTCACACTCAAATTGCTGTATGAGATGAATTTTGAAGAATCTGGGTAACCAAACAGTTTCTGCTTCCCACTGATTTCAATACTAATGGGGACCAGAAACTGCTTGATTACGTTCTTCAATGCAAATAATGACATCATTTTCATTTTTGGTTATGTCTATGTCTTTAAAACATTTCCTGTTAGCTATGTGCCTGCTCTGACGTCTCTTGTTTGCCGGCATAAAACTACTCTGTAAAGGCTTTGGAATCAAAGGTGTGCCTGGATCAAAGTGAAACTCTCTGGCTATTTTGAGCAGGCGGTAGAGTAAAGTGACACTAACAGAGGTGGTGGGGGTGAAAGGAACGGGTTCCCAATTCACAGTCTGCACAAGGGATGAGCATTAACAATGAGCATTAACAATTCTAATTAAAGCATACTATTGATGAAAAATGATGCTAATAATGTTTTATTAACAACGTATCAATGTTTTTGCAAAAGCAATATTTAAAAGGATGAAGATTATTTCGAGCAACCAAATTATAGTCTGTATTACGTCAATGGATGTTCCAATTTATATTAAGTAGTCTTAATACCTGTCTAGTAAGTACATGTGTATGTAGTATGTGACCACAGTGTAAGTACACATATTATCTGTTATAATTCTGTAACTACACACATGTAACAAACCTCAGAATGGTATGTACGAGTACAAATGTGCAACAGGCCATTGGTAGCAACATTGTTTATACTTGTTTAACAGGACATATATAACTCCCTTTTGTAACAACAATATGTATAAGAGAAATTGGAACGATTTGATCCAAAGGGTGGGTTTAGGGATATGTAAAGTGGGAGCAGTTGGATCTGGAGTTGGTGCACTACTGTAATACCAGTAAAACATAGTAAAACCCATCAAAAACTGTCCACTTAATATAAAGTGTAACACTTTCTTTACCAAACACATGTAACAACCCACTGAAGGGTATATGTAAGTACACATGTATAACAGGTCATTGGTAACAACATTTGTAATTTCATTACCAAAAAGTGTTGTTACCAATGTCCTTTTGTACTTACATACATGGGTTGTTACATGTGTGTAGTTAATAAACATTAGAGCTTTGGTTACACATTACGTAGACATCTACTTACTATGTAAGTACACGATATAATATGAAGTGGGACCAAAAAGATTGTCAAGTGGTGTGGAATACTTACTATTTTGGAGTCTCTTAAAAAAATGCTTCACACTAGATTTTTTAAAGATTTCTTTATCATGGACACTCATATGTCATTGACCTATCCATTAACTGAGAACAGCATTAAGAGTATTCCACATTACATTACCTTTAAGTTCATTTAATCTAAAATCAAACCTTTTCACCCTTCCAAACTCCTCAGGGCTCGATATGCAGCAGCTGTCAGCTGTTATTGGTTAAGCTGAGGGTTGGATGTCAGGGAAATAAACACAGCCAGATCAGCTCCAGTGTAACAGACTACAGCTCAGTGCCACATGCTACATGAAACCCAACCACGAAGTCGCACAATGTCTACATCTAGTCCAACCTTTCTGAACTCCTCCTGAACCCTTCTGGGCGGAGCACCAACATGCTACAACAATGCACTTTATAGTTTGAACATGATACCACATGATACTGATGCTGACACACCTTTGGCACGCCGACAGCTATCGTTTACGAGAACAAAAATGAGTGTTTAGGTGAAAAAAATGGAAGAACTAAGATATGAGCCGATAGCGGATGCCTGAAGCTAAAAAGAAGCTGGGGAAGTGGCTTGCTAGGGACAAATCTCTTTCTCAGAAGCCCTCGTCCAAGCTGGGGGGACCGTATCCATCAGTGAGCCAGACGGCAACCAGGCTGATGGATCGATGGGGGCCGTGACCTCCAGCTCCACAGCCTGTGAAGCCGGTTGAGAGAGTGACAATCGAGATTTACCCATCGATTCGGGCTGACAGAAGTAAGGAGCACATAGAAGAATGAAAGGAAGGAAGCGGATCACTGTTAGTCAAGTCTCCTTTGTGAATTTCAGCTTCTGTGTTAATCATAGCAAGGTGATCCCAGCGGCGTTCCCGAGGTCTGGGGTCAGGATGCCGAGGAGCATCATTTCCCTGCTGCGTGGTTATTAGGGAGCAGTTACAATTCCCAGAGCTCCACCATCTTCCTGCGGCATCAACAACAGACAACAAATTAACGGCAAGGGCTGAGGTCCTTCTGCCGCTTGACAGCAAGACTCGAATGAAACCGTTTATCCAACCTAGGGGTGTGCTTGAACTTGTCTACATCCCAAAGGGAAGTGCTAATCACAGTCAGGGAGAAGCGTCGTCCTTCTCAAGCAGAGGGTCACCCCACACTGCAGCATTTAACACCTTCGCCATTCTGCGTGAATAACACGCTGTCAAAAAATGGCAGTTCTTTTTGCATGAAGCTCAGTGATCTCTCAGGCTGGCCCTTGTTTGGCTGGAACCCCGTAATCGTAAAAGGTTGGGACTGGCTGTCCGCAACAGAGAGCTGCAGCGGGACTGAAATGTGTGCTAATTGAGCCAACAGCATCCAAACCCTCCATCTGTCCGTTTTCTCATCTCTAAGGAAACGTCATTCTGAGCTCACTGCAAGCTGCTCTTGGCCACGAAAATACCCGCTAATAATGGAGAGGTACAACAGTCCATCAACACAAAGAAACTCAACGCTGTGGTTGTTGAACACACGGCTGACAAATAACTACATGTTTTTTTTTAATTGCATCCTCTAAAAATCCTCTTGAAGCGCAATTTTTTTGAGGAATCTCAACCTCTAAAGGCGCCAAGGTTTATTTTGGAGCTATGACAACTAATAGTGTCCACGATAAATTAAATAATAATAATCTAATCCTAAATCGTGTGAAAAGATCTTGGAAATACGCTAGCTGTGTTTACGTTGCATTAATATGGTTTTGAAAAAAAAAAACTACTTTCAATCAAAATTTAAGCAAGCGTAATATAGGCTGTGTGAATGTACATCTTATTTTAATCAAGGATGATCAAGGTTTTTGGAGACACACTGTGTTTTTAAAAACATAAACCTGAATTAAACATAACTTGCCTCAAATTATCTAATAATTTAATAGACTTACTGACCTTGACCCACAGTTGTGAGAGTCCGTAGGCGTCCTTTTTGTGATGCAATTACCTGTTTAAATCATAGTTGTCCCATATGACCTGGATTTGGTGCCAAAAGGTTTTTTTATTATAAATAATAAAAAAATATATTTCTTTCTAAGAAAGAACAGTACTAAAATGAATAATGCCTAGTATTAATATTTTATTTACATATTTTTCAGAATTTAAACTAGAGCAGTATCCCAGCTTCAGTTATTATTCATATATGTTATATATGTTATTCAATTATACTTTAAATATTAATAGATCCAGACAAAATATGAGCATTGTGTCACTCTATATATTTTTTGGCTTGATGTAGAACAATATGGTTTCTTGCACCAAAACTCTGAACAGTGAACTGGAAAGAGAAATCCCAGAGAGCTGGGCAACATCATGCTCTGTCCAGGTTCACACCTCTTTCCAGCATCCCGCAAAACCATGTCTTTGACTCTCAGCGGTCATTAAGCCAACTGTAGGGCTAATTGAGCATGGTGTTGTGTGTCATCAGTGCATGGAGAGAGCCTGCTGCCCACCGCGCGCTTTCCAAGAATATGTCTCAATCTGCCCACTACAACGAGACAATTTTAGCACCACAACAAATACCAGTGCAGTGAGAAAACATATCTTTAGAACAGCAGTTCCAGCATAAATTAACAGAAACTATGCTCTTATGATCTTGTCTCTTTTAAGCAAGAAGGCACCTCAAATCTGATTTAACAAACTGTCATAACCAATTCAGGCTGATTGGAAAAATATGTCCGTGGTGACATTTCAGCAAGACTACACTTTACTTTCTAAGCGAAATATTCGGTGAGTGATTAGTTGGGTTTTTTTTCCCACAAAAACGGATGAACGTGAATCTGCCAATCTTTGATTACATGAATAGTGAATACAAATGTCCGATAAGTGGTGCTAAAAGTTCTACTGCATTCGAAAAATAGCAGAATAAACTGTGCCCTAAACCTAATCGAGTGTTAACAAAAGCAAACATGAGTAATAATGCCAAGTCTTTGAGCTCTTTTATCGTATATTATTATTAACGACATTGGAAACAATTTCGGAATTGAAAAGAATTGGAATCGATAAACAGAATAAGAACTGGAATTGATAAAATTCAAACGATAGCCAATGCTACATATAGAGCTGGCTATATATTTCAAACACAAAAATATATTTGTTTATCATGCACTATGGGAAAAGTGTTTGGGGTCATAAAAGTATTGAACAAGAAACCAGACAAAAGTACCACTGTAATTGTTGTTTGTATAAATGAGAATAAAAGTTGATGTTGAACTGTCATTTGTATTATTAATTTCAGTTGGAAATTGCAATTAATAGTATGTAAACGTAGGTTTTTAGTGTTGTGCAAGTAGAGGCCAAAAAAAAAAAAAGTTAACCATAACATGTACTACAGTAAAAGTGATAAGTAAATGACAAATTTGGGTGAACTATCCTTTTAAGAATGCAAAGAAGATTAAAAAGCGCTATTACTTTCCAGACAACTGTATGAAAGTGTCAGTACAGTTAAACCACTAACAGAGACTAAACATATGGTGTTTATAAGTTCTCTAGTCATAAGTTTGCTCTGTGTCTGGCACACACACACACACACCACAGAGGCTGTTCTGCTGGGTACGCAGCAAATAAATATGCCCTCACGCAGGAAGACACTCATTTCTGAAACAAGGACGCCTTTTTTCCTTCCCTGCATGAATCGCGACCCCTCAGAAGGATCTGGAAATAGGTATCTGCTCTGGGGAAACAGCAGAACCCTAATATTATCTCCGACATTATTCCCCACAGTCAGACAATGAGGGAGGAAACGGAAGCAAGGAGAAAGTGGATAAAACATTATTTCGCGGACTCTTTAGCATTGAGAAAATCAGTTTGAGGTGAGGGGAGGTCCGATCACACCGGCACCGTCTGTGCTACCCCACTCAAGGACAAACACCTGCCGCCACAGGGCCCTTTAAACCCCTCTGTCGATGCTTTTATTGGAGGGCGCCGAGAGAGGCCACGAGACGAGCATCTAATGACGAATCAGTGCTGTTCTCAAGCAGGTACAGCTTGGGGGGGTTCTGACCTCAGCAATGTCTTTCAGCAATTCCCTGTTTGTAGATGTGGTGCGCAGGTGCAGGAAATATGATCATGATGCGACTCAAACTTTCATGACAAGGTTTCCGCCGAGCAAATAGTTAGAATTATTAGCAACATGGGCCGCAGTGAACAGCTGGAAAACAGAACAGCTCATGCGATTAAAGCTCGTGTCTCAATCTTTTTATGCCTTTGCTTTCAGAGAATTGTGGTTTGAGCTCCCTAAAAATGACGCGGTGCAACTAACCTGTCTAAATGAATTCAAATGAATCACAAACAATTTCAGCACTCTGTATGAACTGTTTGCCCAATCAGATTAATTAATTCGCAAATCTGATACGATCGCTACTTCTGATTCTAAAAAGCCGACAGAAAACAGATGAAATGAAATATTACCAAGGGAGATGATATTACATATTATGTCACTGGGGTCTTGTGACATCCGATGTTAGTGTACTGTGAACAAATCATTATTTAAGTCAAATCTTTCTAGTGTATAAAAGAGCAAACCAGCATATTCCGAACAAATGACTCTTATGAATCAGTTCTTGTTAGCGAATCAGAAGCATACAGCTAAACCAGTTTAGTTTAGTAATTAGAACTGGAACCAGAAATAGTTTAATAAAATTCTACATTGCAATAGTCAAATATGAAGGTTTTTCATGAATGAAAATTTAATAAGACGCATCCAGATGTGGTGACAGCGTTCAGGCACTGTGTGTGTTGCTGCTCTTTTGGCAGGAAAGGTAATGAGGCAGGGATGAAAGCAGCAGAGAGACCGATTACAGATGAGCATTGTATTGATTTTTTATTGACCAAATAAAGTTATGGAGGCGGTGCAGGGCAGGCTGGCCAGATTATGAAATTAGCCCCAGCTGTCAATCACAGTTCTGGATGGGGATGGGAGGATGGATGCGACTGGGAACTGCTTAAGTTCTGAATCTGCTGCAGAAAGGTCAAAAGAACTGTGAAAGTATCATCTCTATTTTATAATAACAATGCTCTGATGAAGGAGGCCTTGAACACTTCTGACCTTTGACCTCTATTCTTATGATATAACAGGGATATAACGGCTTTGAGCAAGTGCGTAAAACAAGCCACTCCGGTAAGAGAGAAAGATAAACATCAAAGGGAACACACGTGGTCCCTAGTTTGCTTTGTGAATGAATCTTTCGATTGACATGATTCTTTTCAATAAACAGTTTGAACTGAGACTGAAACATACTGTTCATTGTAAAAATGGTTTTAAGATTTTCACCCAAAATGGAAAATTCTATCATGAATAATTCACTCTCATGTCGTTCCAAAGCCATTCATCTTCAGAACACAAATTAACAGTAGTACCAGTAATACTCAGGAAACAATTAATTGTATTTTTTGCTAAGTTTTGATGTTTTTTGTTGTTGTTAATTACATAAATCACGCTGAAATGTTTTTTTTTTTTTTTTTTTTTAGCGTGCTCAGAGAAGTTGTCCTGTTTGTTTCTCTAGGTAGCGAGCGTCACATGACATCTCGTTACGACATCCGTCCTTACACATGCCCCTCTATCTTTCTTTCTCCGTCTCTTGAGGATACATCTTTTTTCCAGCACTGCCCTCCTCTATTTGCATCTTCTCCTTCAAAACCCTATCTCTTGTCCTCTCTCTCTCTCTCTCTTTCTCTCTCATCAGTATCCGGAGGGAAAGAGCAGAAGTCTTTGATCTGGTCTTGCTTTTTTCAGAGGTTGAGGAGTCCTGAAATGGGAAGTGCTCTCCAATTAGCTCGGGTTAAATATTTCAGAGGCTACACAGCTATTTTTTTTTCTTCATCTTCCCCCCACCTCCTCCAGATATAGATGAGGCTCCTATTAGATGTTACATAGGAAACCTGTATTCGGCCTGGAACGCAAACCTCCTCGCATTTCTGCTTTAGGCTCCATGAAAAATACACTGCATTTGAAGGGGAAAACATCAGCCTTCGAAAAAGGAAAAGACCCAGGGTTTAGTGTGACCATTTGAGTCCTGAACGTATAGCTTCCAAAGCTGCACGTCTCACTATGTTATGATTGCTAATCTAGTTTCGTAGCATAAAAACCATTCAAAAAGCAAACAGAACTGTAAAAACATGACATGGAAATCCTGACTTATTCAAAGAGACAACAGCCTGGCTGGATACATTATATTCGTGTCCAACTAGATTACCCAGCGAGTGTTGTGACGAGGAACTTCGAGACACGAAACGAAAACATTTCCACATTTGATGCTCAGCTCATGAGCCGCAGCTGGAGCGAAACGCCTTTGACCTTCCTGTCAGTTATGGACAAAAACCTGATGAGACGAAGGTCAAGGGTCAGAGGGGTCAAAGCGGGCTAGCCTCTCCACACAATTCAGCCCTCGCCGCCCATCTGACCGGGATTTGCGACGACAAAGTGCCAATCACGTATTGAAGAACCGTCCATGCCTATTTCATCCCCCTTTAAAACACAAGAAATCTATCTAAAATCTATCTAAACACGTAACCGGCATTAAATGAGATATTCAGAATGTCGTAAATGGCCACAAGCCCGTAAGCAGAATGTAATGAAACTCCATCTGTGGTTTTCCGCATCTACAATAAACGCTCTTGGCGCTCAGGTCCCCGATGAGCTGTGCGTTAATACCACGCCATTCACACATTCTCTCCGCTCACCTCCCGCCCGACGCAACCATCACAGCGCTCCAGCGCGAAACCACCACGCATTAAAATACAATATGCATGAAGCCAAATAAAAGAGTGATTTTCTTCTTAGGTGCCTCTACACTTCCTAATGAAATCCTGGGGAATTACGGATAAGCACCACAACTGAATTATTAAATTTTCACAAACTGTTGCTCACTTATTAATTTTTTTTTAATAATTCCATTTGAAGTGTGTTAATGAGGTCGGTGAGCCTTGGCCTTTTTTTTTTTTCCAGACGGAATAGAAAAGGAAGGTGAAAATAATGTAATACCAAATTAGCCAATAAATGGAGAAGAGAGAATGGGACTATGGGGAGTTTGGCCTGTGTTTAAATTCAGAGTGGAAAAATACTGAAGAAAAAAAAAAATGGTTCTGTTTGTAGTTGCCTTCCAAAGCGTCAGATTCAAATTCAGAACGCAATTCAAATACACAATGCCCTAGCCCTAGCTCATGTCAAGTAAAAAGATATTTGGCATATAATTAATGTATATGGGCTAATTCTATGTATTATATATATTTTTATATTTATATATTTTTTCTTATAATATAGTGCCTTATAATATAGCGAGTCAGTAATTTTTTTAAATAATACTTTTATTCAACAAGGATGCATTAAATTGATTTAAAAAATTACAATAACAACATGTTAAAACTGATTTTTTTATTCTTTTATGTTCTACTTAAATCAAGTTAATTGAAAGAAAACTAAATTGATAATAATAAGAAACATTTTCATGGGCATCATGTCAGAATGATTTCTAACGAATCACGTGACACTGAAGACTGAAGTAATGAAGCTTTGCCATCGCAGGAATAAATTACAATTAAATTGTAATACTATCATACACTATTTCTGTATACTGTAATTTTGAACATATTTATTTGCTAAAAAAACTTAGCAAGCCCAAACAATGCATCATTTTTAATGTATATGCTGTATGTTTAATGGATATAACAATATTTGTCATTTAAATCTATACATCAAAAAAGTTTGTTGGACAATTAGACTAGGCGCAATAATCGTGATCATAAAGCTATTTTCAGTAAAAAGGCCCAACAATGAGAGAGAGGGAGAGTGCTCCCAATCCTTCAGTAATAAACAGATCAGAAAATGAAGTAAAGTGATTTATCAATATGAGAGAGAGGGAGAGGATTTCTAAAGGAGTGAATCAGGGGGCGGCCGCAGAGTGCAGCAATGCTGACCAATTGAGCAGGTTTGATCCTGTTCAAGTGCTGCTCTTGGTTAATGGCTGTATTGATTGGTCTCAGAGCTGCTCTAATGAGTTGCTGTTTCTGAAGGAGCCGTTGGCCTGAATTGAGTAGCCGCTCCACTTATCTGATGTAAAGCTCTACCTAGACCTTGTATTCACATCAGAAGTCAGTGTAAATGACTGGCACACTCAAATTATGACCAACACACCTATTCCCATTTATAAGTGATTTAAAAAAAACAAACATGCAAAGCAAAGTATAAATGTTGCACCCAAACAGTGCATACATTCTTCTTCTTTTATTTTTAATTCATTTACATGTTTATTTTAAGAAGACTTTTTCGTCTTGAATAAATGATATTAATATATACAGTATACAAGTAGCATACAGAAGCATTAAACAATACACAATGTATACAGCCAGTTAAATAATGAATCATTTTTGCATTCATTTTTATTCATTTTATTATTATTCCATCTTTACTTTAATAATAAATTCTTATTATATTATTCTTATAATATTACTGTGTTAATTACTCATTTATTTTAGTATCATTTTAGAAATACTTTTTAATCTTGAATTAATTATGTGAGTATATTTAAGCAGCGAAAGCATGAATTAAATTTGTATTTATAATCAACAGTTCTCTTGCTTTCTCCAAACCTTTATTTTCTCACCAGTTTTACGAACGAAACGTGTTGCTGCATGTGTACAAACATATAAAAAATGTAATGTAACAAACATTAAATATGTAATACTACAGCATTTGCTGTCATTAATCACAGGACTGTCCTATCCTGTGCTGTCCTGTGCAAAAAAAAATAATGTTCTTGTTTATTGTAGCTAAGTGCACAGTAAGTCTGAAAGGGTGAGCTCACGATGAAACAAACTTTATGCAAATATGCAGTGACTCAATGTGGCAGCTAGATTTAGACTGCAATTCTCCGAAAGCCATCCATCCAGTCGAGTATGAACGCCCACTACCAACAGTACAGCGACTCGACGACCTTCAATGATCTAACTGCTGTCAGTGTGAACGCCCTTTAATGTCTCTTTTCCAAAAACAGGAATTTTGGAATGCTAATTCCTGCCAAAAAAAAAAAAAATGCACACAACCATGCTTCAAAAAACCCAGGCATGTGCAATCAGAAAAAAAAGCGAAAACAAGAATCTTTCCGAATGATATCAAACATGGCAACAGCTCGCCTGACAAATAAACAGCTCTGTGGCTATGGAGCAGGTTTAAACTCTCCCAAAGCTACTAATACGTTCCAGCTCCGGCTGTTTAGTGGTAGTGAGAATGAAGACTTCTTAACGACGTGCCACATCAGCGATCGCAAGCAATGTTCCCGCTCTTCTGGAGGTTCCTGGAGGGCTGCAGAGATCAGAGGATCCCGTCTGTGGCCCGACAGTAATGCTTGGGAGGAGCCATTACAACCGGACTGGATATATTCACAAGCATACGTACAGTTTAATGGCCTTAATTAGAAAAGGAGGCAACTAATGCTGCAAATCCTCAAACACCCCTCTTAAATTACGCGGTAGACCAAGTGATCTGCTCCTAATAATCGCTGCTGTCTTTTTAAGCCAAATACACATTTAAACACTCAAGAATCTCCCTTTAAGCAACGAACAGGAGGCTGGGGAGAATTGTAACACAAGCTGGGTTGTAATACCTCCAGTTTAACTGATTACAATTGAATAAAAAAAGTAGGGTAAAATGTTACACAAGACCACCATCCAAGTGAGGCGCCATTTCCCCCATGTTGTCACAGGTTTTACCCTGTAAATGTAAAATAATTACATTTATTTTAAGTACAGTGCAAATCTACCAACATGTTTACTGACAGATAAAAATTGTAATTAAACTTTATTTGGAATATCTATTGTTTACAATGCACATTTCTTAATACTAAAGCCCAAAACCAGTTTTATCAGTGTCTAAATGCAAGATATTTAAACTGTACCTCCAGTATACTTTGCAAAAAATACCACTTTAGCACAATCAAATATACTTCATTTTGGATTTGGACTTTAGCACTACTGTATACTCAGCGCGACATTTTTCACTAGGGTAGTCTTCTATAAAAAGATAAACGTGAGTCACCGTGTGAGTAAGTGAGTAAACTAAGTGACCTGAAGTGCTTGAGTCGCTCTGTCAATCCTTATTTCAGTCTGACAGGCAAACGTTTGTCTAGCCGGCACTGACAGCTGGCCGATAAAATGAAATGTACATCGGGAGATGGGCGAGCGACTCAGGGGTCAATCTTCTCAGAGGCACAGCGGATGGAGAAGCACCGGGGCTAATTTCTTTATCGGCTCTGAGAAGCTTTACATGCGCTTGCGAGGTGAAAAGTAATGCGGGTGTGAGGCTGTGAGTGAAGGGGTCCATTACGTCCCGCTTTGTCCATCAGCGGCAGCTCGTTTCCACACGCACGCGGCCGAGCGTTCGCCTAATAGCAGCTCCTGTGGAATTAACGTGGATCAATGTGCCCCGCGTGTCCAGTTTCGCTCGGAGGATGCTCTCTTGTGGCAGATGGTCAGCAGTTTATCACTTCAATTAGCTTTCGCGCACAGAAGCACTCGGTCGAGACGGTTTCGGGCCTAGCCAAGTCCAGCGCCACCGCAAGGCCCGCTAAATTGTTTCTCTCCCACCTGCGGCACCGAGACACATCTCCAATCACATTTCCGCCACCTACCAGCAGAATTAAAGCATTAGGCTTTCACTATTGCTTCAAATCGGGAGATTAAAAATTGCCAGGAATTTGAGAAATCGCCAGCAGGATGGACTTTAATGGTTCTGGATGATGGATTGGTTCCGCTAGCGGCTGAGGGATCTCCGTTAGGCGTAAACAGATTATTTCATTAAGGCCTTTAATTGATAATAGATTGTATTGATCAAGGTTTTTATGTTTGGGCCAGAGCGGCCAACGACTTTCTTGCTTTCCTCATTGGCTGGAGATGTCAGGACGACACGGTGAGGAGCTTTTTACCTGCATCAGATGATTGGTTCAGCCTTCACATCTCATTTGACTAATGTGACACACCAGCCTGTCAGGCACTGTGCACTCTCACTCTTCTGGAAAGCTGCCAAGCATTTCTTCCACATTTGCAATTCAAGACTGTCACGAAATTAAATTCGTCCTGTTCCTCTGCGTGAAGAGGGATGTGGGAGTATTCAGTGCCATCATCGCTTTGCGAGGGTTTTTCCAGATTTCATTTCACTTGTCTGTCAGTGAAAGACTCCGAGAACGTCGCATGTGGGCATTTTCTGCGGTTAGCGCTTCATCATGGATGGAGTAACTTTGTTAAAACGTTAGAAACTATAAAAGATTTTCCGAAGATGCTCCAAAGATACTACTGAAGATAATATGGTTTTGGGTGATTTCCAGGGAACAGATACCTGCGTATATTGTTTGGATGCTAAGCGGTTACACAAGTCAAAAGAGCCCATGTGCTCTCCATGACATCATTTCCTTTTTTTCTTTCTTTCTGCATGTTTGTTGACCACATGACCTGGTTTTCCAGCCCCCCAAAAAATAATACATATACACAGACATATATATATATATATGTCTGTATATATATATATATATATATATATATATATATATATATATATATATATATATATATATATATATATATATATATATATTATATAAACATTTAGTTTATATATATACTATTACTTCAATCTTTTAAAAAGCTTTGTTATATAAATCTGCCTGATGTGAATTTTAATTCATAGAATGTGCATTTAAGTCACTGTATATATATATATATATATATATATATAGTATAAATAGCATTTTACCACACTTATGAATAAAAAGATCCATCATCCTCACTGTACAAAACAAATGAATTAATCTAGAATATGATCTAAGCGCATTATTGGTAAGTCATCTTAGAAGGTCTATCTGTATGGAAGACAAGCTTTCAAGGTTGCTTCTCCTCCCTTCTCTCTTTCTATAAGTGATCATGTATTCCTGGGCAGGATCTCCTCTAGTGTCTGAGTGCCAGTGGGTAAATGTGGATCAAACATAGACATCTATCGAGGTCTCTACCTGCGGCACCCGCCAACTGCCACTGTCACAGGCCACCGAGAACACCCGCTACACCTCGTCAAGAAATGTAAAAATAAATCCATTCATTTCCACATCAAAGCCAGAACTGTCGTCTGTCCTCACTAGCAGAGCTTGGCAGGTTGAACTTGCCTCTTGGCAAGGTACTCGGGGTTCATTTTTCCATTAGGCCTTCACTCAAGGACAGGTAAACTCTGCTCTTGTTTGTTTGAAAGATTATTTTGGCTTGAGGTTTTTAGACGCATGATGGGACAACTTTGTAAATAGAGTTTCCTGACCTTTCAAACTTTCCTGATTATGTCTTTAGTGTTGCAGTTTAATTAGGAGTGTTTGCTAAGGCAATTATCACTAATAATATTGCATATAATTATGGTTAGGGATCTGAACAAACTGGAAGACCCAGATATTAAGCTTTGGATTGCATCTTATCCCATGCTTTCTGTGGCTCAGACAATTTTCTTAACCACAAAGTATACTTCCTGTTTTGCAAAAGTGTTTATATTTGTGTAAAGGATAACAAAATTGGACAGACCCGTATAGAATATTAAAAATGAGCCACATAAAGGGACTCATTACAGTAAACTACACCAGCAACCACCCATAATGCCCTATCAATAAAAAAAAAAATATATATATATATATATATATATATATATATATATATATATATATATATATATATATATATGCACATGCATACACACAATATATATGTATATATACATACATACATACATATTTGGAAAATATTTACATGCATATATATATATATATATATATATATATATATATATATATATATATATATATATATATATATATATATATACAGACAGACTTAATTCTTAATTATCTGTCTATGTTTGTGTCTGGCTTTCAGATTTGTGAGTTTGCTTGTCTCTGGCTTTCTGATTTATAGCCAAGGAGGATTCTGTGAATTTCTCAGATTTTCACTTAATTTAGTCAATTTCCATATTCAAATTGCAATTAGACATCCTGTGCAATACCTCAATTCAAACCCACAAATCAAATTCTGAATGGACCACCATCCTGACGCCCCGATAACCAGCAGCAGCACTGAAGCATCATGCCGGCTTTTGCAGACGCAAGCATCATCCACATTTTCAGAAAATGTTGCAATTCTTTTCTCTGAACGTCCGCTCCTCATTGTTAACATCGGTACTGACAACCCACTGCGCTGAAAACCCAAATCTGGACAGCAGTGATCATGTATTAATTCCCAAGGCCTCTTGGGTTGTTGATCCCTGAGGCACTAGACTGCCACGATACATCAGAATCAAACTCACTGACGGCCCGCTCCGACCCATAGCACCCAACAGCAAAAGGCTAAAGGTTAGCATGTAGCTAACATACACAAACGCACATCTGTCACGAAGCAGACAAAACATTTACCCGGACCTTCTAAAACGGTAGCAAGGCTCGTGTAAACAGTTGACTTGCAGGGGTTGAGAGTGTGTATGTGGAAGTGTGTCCCACAAAGCGGGCCCTCCTCCATGTGGCGGCAGGGACTGTGCCTAGCCATGTGCAGAGAGGCGCTGATGGCAGAATGGGGAGGTGCATCCGTGACGGACGCGCCCTCTGCGTGTGATGGACTGTCAGCGGGAAGGTGGGTCGGTCGGCGGCAGGAAGGACCCTGCCAGTTGAGACTGACTGATGTGGCGGGGGGTGACGAAGCGTTGGTGGCTGCCAGCTTTGGTGGGTATCCAAGAGTGGCACACCTATCAAGGCAGGTAGGAGGGTGGCCACATCCGACAGTCCTGAGCTTCAACTGCCTATCAAGGTGAAGCAGGTGTACATGTCACAATGGCTGACTGAGATTGGCCAACGATCCCAGCGTGCGTATGTGGGAAGGGAAGGAAGTCTGTCAGAACGCAGCGTGGCTCACTCACCCTCTCTCCAGCTGTCACCTCAAATCTGGATCTGTCATACCTGTTTACACACTTGACACCTTATTACTGGGCAGCAATCGAAGCCCGAGGGTCCAGCTCCGTTGGTTTAAAATCGCTCGTCCTCATTCATCTCTGATTTATCGACTAAACATTCACACTGATACTCTGCTACATCCGCTCGAATGACGGGCTGCGGAGTCAGAGGCACAAGATGCTGTGTGCTTTATGTTTGCACACTAATAAAAATAATGGTTCCAAAACCTTCCCCTTTTTTCAGAGAAACATACAATGAATAGTATTTCATACTATAAGTTAAGATTTTAAAGGCGTTTTTTTTTTTTTTTTTTTTTTGCAGTGATGCCTTTTCTTTCCCAAAGAACATCAGTTCTTAAATTAATCACATTTTCAATCTAAGGGACTTTTTTTCATTATAAAGAGCCTTAAATGATTCATAAACTGCTTTTAATTGACTGCTGTCACGTTAAAATATCAGTTTACCACAAAATTTTAATTATGTCTTTATTTATTCACCCTCATGTTGTTCTAAACCTGTATGACTTTCTTTATTTTTTGGAAGTCTTAGGAAAGCAGTGGACACCAGAATTGTTTTGTTACCAACATACTTCAAAATATCTTCTTTTATGTTCCACAGAAGAAATTGCCAAGTTAACAACACAGCATTCTTCCTACAAAAATACAAATAAATAAATATTCTTAATATATATTTTGCATGATTGCCTTGTTAAATGGTCTAAAAGTCATTAAAATTAAGATTTGCTTGAGATGCAACACTGTTCAAGATTTTAAAATGTCTGCATTGGTATAAAAATCATTTCTTTACTTGTTTTAAGTATAAAAGAGTTCAACAAAATACAAAAGCATACAAAAGTGGGTAAAACATATTATTTTTAATTAGTGTGAACTACTTTTTTTGAGAATATTTATTTGAAAGACTGAAAATGTATTTGCTCTCTCAGCTCATCCACCATCTTGAATGACTTTTTTTGGACAGTGCTCATCACAATGCATTGTGGGATTTCCCTCTCCACAAAGCATGTGTGTGATGCTGCCAAAACAAGTTATCTGGGAAGGTAGCGTTTGCGTCGAGCGCACATCTACGACGCTGTCTAAATAGACAGCAAGGCACTGTAATGGAACTAATGCGCATAACGGCAACGTCATTATCATTAGATTTAAATATTTATGAGCAGATGTGGCGAACAACATCGAGCTTTACACTTCTGATTTAGTTTTTAATCTAATATGCTACTAAAGCCTGCAGGTGAGTGTGTGGAGACATTCGGGGGGGAGAGCGAGCGCTGATCACTCAGGAGTGTTTGTGGACAAAACGTGCGAGCCCATGACAGGAAGCACCTTGCGGGCAGGTTTGACTGACAGTACAGGTCACCCTACGTCTGGATCAATCAGAGCTGCTGAGGAGAGAGGGAGGTGTGGGACTCAAGGGGAGAAAGTGGGGTGCTTTGCTCCCCAATCTGAGGGTCTGTCTGTCGGAGCGCCGGCCCTGGACGAGGCCGACGCCTGCTGCTCGTCAGCTCGTGGGCAACACATGGTGGAGTCAGCAGCCATTAATGCCAGTCAGCTCGCATTAGCAACCTCTCTCGCCTTAGACGGATGCAAATATGGGACGCGGAGATAATGCCACATGCTGAGTCCTAAATTAACATTTTGCCATTCTTACTAATGGGGGGTGGATGAATTTCAGTTTTATTTTTTTACTGGCAACGACTAGTATTTTTATTAAAAAACGTTCTTGTCCTTATGAGAGAGGGGTTATTTTAGTTGTTTTCCCCCCTGCATATTAATGCCAAACTTGTGCAACTTTCGGCATCATTTTTTAGCTAGTCTCCGTCTCTCGGTGAAACCGCACCTGTCACAAAAACGTAAAGAAGACCTGTCGTGATTCAGCTCTTCGTTTATTTGTTTTAGGGGCTAAATGTGATGAATATTTCACGTATGTGTCATCACAAGGAGTTCTGGAGAAAACAACTTCAGGCAGCTTACGATGAGGTAAAAGTTAGAAGATGTGCAAGCTGGGTCACATGGTTTGTGCGTCACCAATTTCAATTGCTCACCTATCCAGCGATGGCCAGATGCTTAAAATTTAGGCCCCATGTTATGCCAAACACAATTTTGACTTGTATTTGGCACTAACAATATGATTTTAGTGTTATAGTATTTAGTATTATTTTATTTTTAGTTAAAATTGTGTTGTTTCTGTCTACATTGTTACTTTTTCTTTTTCATTTTACTTTATTTAAAGTTATTTTAGGACTTCAACAAATCATTGAGAAAATGTGAAACGTTGGCAGCTAGTTAAAATAAAATATGATATAATAATTAATTAGACTGTATTTTATTTAAAATAATGCTATTATTATATTTTTACACTCAGGTTTTAGTTGTTTAGTTCATTGGATAACATCTTTACAAACATAAATATTCATATGGATGGATGGATGGATGGATGGATGGATGGATGGATGGATACCACAACTAAAATGATAAATGGTTGGTTTAAGTTTGATAGCTTGATACTGTCTCTGATCTCTGGCTTACATCGCAACACTGTGTCTGAATCACAACCATACAATACTCCTTTTTCTCTGTGAGAGGAGAGAAACACCACAAAACCAAGACAGGGCTTCAAAAGAGGCACATCTTTAACAATCCTTGAGACGCTGTCAGTCTTAAGCACATCTAAAGAGACTCTGCCTTCAAAAGCCAATCACGTGAATCCGCTGATTCAACGAGGTGCGTTGTGATAACCAGTATGAATAATAAAAAACCAAATAAACCAGTTAATAAAACACACTGCGCCTCGGCTTCTTTCCTGTAAAGGACTGAAAGACATGGCGGACGAGCGATAAAACAACAAAATCCAAAACCCTGCGAGGGACGTCCTCACCCTGACACGTTTTGGACAAGATCAGGGACGAGGAGGGGGGTCTCCCCTGCATTTCTTGTTCATCAATTTCCATTTCATTAAAAAGGCTTATGAAAATATGCTCTAATCTTCCAAGAACACACAAAAAGCTTTGAGGTTCACAGCCCCGTTTTTGTCTTTAAGCAGATTGGGAGGGGAGAGAAGCTTTTTGTCAAGTTTCTAAAGAGCCCCGAAGCCCTCGTGCGCAGTAATGGATGCTGTTCCACAGGTAAAGAGTTTCCATTAAGCATCGAAAATAATTTAATAAAATCCTACCGATGGCTTTCACTCGAAGCCTGTTTTGGGTAATAAGATGAGATGCATTCTCCTTTAATATCAGCTCGTGTCTGATGCCTCAGAGCCCTGCCGTCAGACTCACACCGCTCACCCGTGGCCAATTAGTGGAACATCAGGTGTCCGCGGAGGCCCCGTCCCTGTCCGGGTTCGGTTTCCTCCGGAGTCACACGTGAGATCTCAACACGGCTCAGGCCGGCTGTTCAAACATCTCCGCTCACTCCCACAATGCACCGCAGGACCATCACCCCGTACACTAGAGATGTTACCCAGGGGCCTCATAAAGAGAGATGTTTGAGAAAGAAAGGATCCCAGTTGGAAACGACGTTCTTCCACCTCTCCGAAAGTCAGAGTGACAATAACCCAAATGGATACATTACGATAATTAGAGACGTTTCATCTCTAGCGTCTCTGGAGGCGACGCGAGTGTGTGTTCGATGTAGGTTGTTGTTGTGCGTCGAGGGGCGTGGGTGTACTTAAATCAAACTACAAAAACCAAATCAAATCAATCTGCATGGTTCACGAGATATATACAAAAATAACATGCACTCCAATTAAAGTCAATATCAAATGGCCGTAATGGAGGGTAATTTCGGTTGGAGACAGAATGCAAGGGGGCCCAGAATAATGAACCAAACGTAAACAGCTAAAATTACCTGAGCAACAATTTGGCCACCCAGCCTCAAACCGCTGCTCTCTGATGACTCGTGCAGATACACTGCGGTGGAAAATAAATAGTACATTTTCCCATTATTGTAATATGTTTACATGGAGTAAACATTAGGAGATAGCTCAGAGTACAATGTTAATCACCGCTGGTCATGATGTAATGAAAAGATGCGCACTCGGAGCAAAAGCACATTGGCCAAAAATCTGCCGTCCTTTACTTCTAAAACAAAAGAAAATTGGCCTATCAAAGAGACTCTTAATTATTTCATGTCTGTTTGTATTATGGATTACATAATATAAACGGTCTCCCAAATGGACAGAGAATTTTAATTTAATACAAAACGTGCACGTTTTCATACATAAAATGCATGCCGATATTGAGCGGCTTTTTTTTTTACTCTGGATTAATCACAGCAGAAATAAACACTTGAACCTGGTTAATAAGTCTGCATGTTCTGCGTCTCTGTCTGAATGAGTGGCATAATTTCATCTGACACACAAACTCAAACACTCCTGATACTTGAGGTGTCTTCAGCAACTGCATCTTAATATATGAAACATATGAACTTCATCTCCAGAGCTACTCTGACAGTCAGTAGCTTCATACAATTTTATTTAAGAAATTGTACCATAAAAAATCTTCACGACAAACCTCTAAAACATGAAGACATTATGGCAGAAATATATTACTATTACATACTGTACTATACTGCTTGAGGGCTAAATTCAGTAAACAGTATTTCAAAGCAAAAACCTGCACCTTATTCACCAATTACTAAGCAAGGTATTATATGCACTGCAATTGTATATAGTTCATATTTTCCATATTGTCCAAAGTTGTTTTGGACCCCACTGATATTTCTGGTTACACTTTATTTTAAGGTGTCCTTGTTACAGTGTAGTTATACATTTAAGTACTAAGTAATATTAATTAACTACATGTACTTGCTGTAGTAAGGTCATGATGAGGGTTTGTCTTAGGGTTACTTGAATGTAATAATGAATAAATACTTGTTATTACTATAGTAGCTACAGGTACATGTACAGTAGCGTGCAACAAGTGCATTTTAAAATAAAGCATTATGGTGAACTGTACCTTTAAGTAATAGAAATTACTGTTGAAGGCCACCTATGGCCGGCCTGGGCGCCTCTGGTTCTGTGAGCTCAAACAGCATTTGATTATCAGACTGAGAGTTTGCAGGCATGTTTCGCACAACAGAACGGCGAATGTCCTGTAATCTGTGCTGTGTCCCTGTGCCACCTGTATCTGCACACACTTCATCCTTCTTTTGTTGGAACTCATTCCAACAGGACACACATGGGATGTGGGACACTGGCACTCAGACAGCAGTATGCTGCCCTGTTCTCCATCCATCCAGTCTGTTGATATATTAGTCACAATACTGTCGATAAAGCCTTCTATGTTCAAATCTGATTCTGCTCTGCTTGATTGTAACATAATCTGTAACATTCAGTTCATTTCAATTCAAACCTGACCTTTTATGTTCTATTTTCTTCTTGCCTAATCTGTTCTTTGTACTTCGCTATTAATGTTTCATTCTATTAAATTCAGTCCTGTTCTACTCACAAATTCTATTTTGTTCTAGACTATTCTCTTGTGTTAAACTACTATTTGTTTAATTTTTCAGGCATGACCTATTTTATTTCTAATCTCCTGTATTCTATTCCATTCAGTTCTGTTTTAGACTGTTATCTTGTATTCTGAATTAACCGCTTTATCATTTTCTGTTAGATCATGTTCTACTCGAATATTTCATTTTCTATTTCTATTATTTATTTTCCATTTTCTTCTAACCTTATTTGTTCCTTTATATTCCATTCTGAACTGATCTGTTCTGTTTTATTAAGAATAGAATAAATCTGTATTTTATTCTACTACAAATTACATTACGAGTTCAGTTGGTTCACATCTGTTTTGTTCTAGAACATTCTAATGCATCTTATTCGGTTCCGTTACTTCTACTTTAGACAAATATATTCTATTCATTTCACATTCATACAGCTAAATGATATATTATATGTTCTTCTGAGTTCAGTTTTAACCTGTTTTCATTCCATTCCATTCAGTTCCATTCTGCTCTACTAATAAATTCTTCTGTTGTAGACTTATTCTAGTTTTCACTCCTGATATTTCTTTTTCACCCTGGAATTATCTATTATATTCAGTTGTGTTTTATACTGAACTTTACTATATACTATGCTATTAAATCCAGTTTTATTCTACTACTTTATTCTACTTCTTCTACTAATTCTATTAATCTACTCTAAAAAGTTCAGTACTGTATTTTTCGTCTTCTTGACTGACTAATTCCATAAAGTTCTGACTGGTTCTCACCTACTGAGTTACTCAGTTCTGTTCTACTACTTTTTTGCATGTTAAGTAAATAATGTACCAACATCTCATCACTGGAAAAATCTGTATCAGAGAGATAAATTCTGAATTTGAATGTACGTTCACATCACCGTCACACACTGTTCGTCCTAAATAATTGGTAAGACCTACTGGGGTAGTGAATATTTATGCTATTCAAATCCCCATTCACAGAAAGCTCACGTCTACATGTGCGGTTGCATTGCATCTATAATTGGATCATACAAAAGACACTTATAGCGTTTATTTACACTTTATCTTTTGTAGACCTTTGTGATGAATTACACTAACAGAGCTCCGTGCACCAGCACGTATCTCATCTACAGGACACGGTTACAATTCCACACAGGAAGTTCTCCTGCACTCGCACTGGTTCCTTGAGACAAAATTAGGCCACTGTGATTGCCTGATCCACGTTCTCCTCTGTACAAGAGGACAGAGTCGAAAAACACGAAGAAAAAAATCTTGGAGCCCAGGGCAATCATGGAAGAGTAAAACACATACAGCCATCCCATACACACACACACACACACACACACGTTCACTTCATGAGGATGACAGGCTCCTTTGCTCAATTCTGTTTGTGAGTTCTCTCTCGCCGCATTTCTCCACGAGCAGCAGATGAAAGAGCAGGATGCTCCAGTGTGAGCCTCCCACGGGCCCCTGAAAACGTCAATACACTCTCCTGCAACACATCTGAAGCAAGATACACACACATACACGCTTACACACACAAACAACGGGGAGAGATCTCCAGCAACCACATACCACAAACATGAGACATTTTCATACGCTTTTTTATATCAATAAACAACTGATCCTGACAAGTATGAAATTCCAAGTGAGGGGGGGGTGTTCTCGTACAGATTCTTGGTTAATTCACTTCAGATTTTTTTTTCTTTTTTGATATATGTGAGCATGTGTGCCAAAAGAATCAAAACACCCATCTGTTAACACAGGATGACTGTAACAACACAAAATCCAGGGAAATGAAGGGTTAACAGTCAAAATAAATGCCTTTGTTCATACTTACTTTTACTGTCTTTCAGAGTTGTACAGTGTTCCAGATATTAAAAAAGCAATACCAAACATTTAAAGCGCTGCAATATTATCATTTTGTACAAATATGGAGTCTCTACACATAAGGTGTAAATAATAATACTACCATGGTAATAATTGCGTTTATATAATAATTAATAAATTAATAATATTTATAATTATTTTATTAATAATTATATTATTTATTATTTATATAAAAATACTCATGTCTTGGACATGCGGGATATAATTTTACATTTTTTTGGTATTCAATAATTTTATATATATATATATATATATATATATATATATATATATATATATATATATATATATATATATAATTATTTATATAACAAACACAACACAACATAACATAACAAACGGTTTTTCCTCTGTTCTGATTATAAAAGGAAACAAAACATTTGATTATTTTGAGCCACAAAAACTAGAGCCAAGACCTAACAAAGATTTTCTTCTTCTTCTTTTTGTAATTATTTGCAGCCTAAAGTTTCGATAGTGAGGTATCAAAGGCAAGTATTGTACCAAAGCCAAAATGTTGGTCTTGCTCCAACCCAACTGTCTATTGGCTCTAGATTTGATGGTTGAGTCTCAGTCTTCGTTGATGTTTAGACTCTGAAGCTCAGGGTTGCTAATGCAGAGCATGGCAGATCTAGTGATCTGGTACTACTGGGGTAATGAGCTTGGCTAATGAGACGACGCTGTCTGCTTGGCCCTCTCTGAAGAGAACTCCCATCTGCCCGCTGGAGACTCGGGCTCCCACAGCCCTTGTATCTGGCGTTTCCTCAAGTGGATGGTGACACATTGCCTTCTGCCATCTGCCCTGTGTGCCACGATCTCCCTTCTCCACACCTTCACACCAGTGTTTGTGTCTGAATGTGCGCATGGTTTCTTTGTGTGTATGTTAATAAAGCCAAGTGCATGCCACAAGACAAAAGCTTGTCATCCTCCTTACATTTAAAAACATACAGAGCAAAACCCTGCATATTATTCGTTACATGCAGTCCAGTTAACCAGGTGCAATCTACATGAGTACAGTAAAGGGCTTAATGCTTATATATAATGAATATATATGTTAAATGATGTCCTCATGTCCAAATATCAACCAGGAAAAAACTACATCAACAAATATATGCATATGTGTGGACATATTTTGAAATGTATATGCTTACTATCTCTAGCAGATTAGATATGCACTCTTACACCATATTACAATACAAACACTGTCAACAGTCAATTATAGGCAATCTTGTTGTGTAAATGTGCAGTGTTCATTGATTACCGCTCTGAAACGGCTAATCTGTAAAACACAAAACAGCACGGAATTTATCATCATCATTGCTTTTTCCTAATAACATTCTTCACGTTTCCTATTAAGACATCTCAAAATGTTGTTTGCAATACTCCAAAAAGATGTTTGCACTACTCCAAATTTCATGAAGCTTATTTCAATTATTCCGCAATTCATTTTACAATTCACACATATCTTTGTTTAGTTGCGAATGTGAGTAAAGCTTCTGGAGCTTGGTGCTGATGCGATCGTCATAGTGACAACAGCCAATCACGTGAATTTTCTGGTGTTGCATGAACGCGATTGGCTAGCATCTACACCAGAAAAGTTTTCAACTTCTGCCATGAGCAACAGACCTAACGCAATGCAATGGACCAACAATTCAGTTCAGCAAAGCTTGCTGTCACACTGAAGCCTCATGGCTGTTTTTGAAGAGAACCATAAAGCTTGTAAGATTGAATGTATGCACGTTTTAAAAATTATTGTCAAATAGTCAAAACTGATTACAATATACTGTTGCACCACATGACACTTTTTTTAAGCTGAACTTTAAACCTTGTCATAAAAAGGTCAAAGATTTTTGTACAAAATTTCTGGAAGTTGGTTGCACCACATGACTTCTAAAAATCGAAAATAAATTGAACCCCACTGTTCCCCCCTGGTTTTGGTGCAGGTTTTGGCCATGGCTAGACCCCAGACTGCATGTGTAATTACGTTTATCTAGAAGATTCTATCCGCAGGACCCAGGTTCTCGCTCAAGGCCACTGTGACATTCAGGTCTTTCATTGTAAAAAACAAGTGGATCTTATCTGATTCTGAGGGACTCAAAAGCGAGAAAATATATAAAATATATTACCTGCTGTTGAAAGGGGCTTTTCTTCACATGAATCAAGCCTTAGTGTTGCACTGGAGACCTTTTGAGGAAAGGACCGCCAGGCTGACCCTAGCAGCCTCTGTGATTTACAAGCTTCCAGTGGACAAGAGCTCCTTCAGGGGTCCCGAAGGGGCCAGGACCTGCCTTTTGTATGCCTGACAATTAATTATCCCACAGCTAATAATGTGCTCTCACCTACTGGGAAAGGGCCCAGGGTGGGCAGCAGGGCCTGAAAGAGGTCAGCAACATTTCAGACACCAAACAGGTGTCATGGCAACTTCCCTTCCCTAAAAATAAAAAAAAAAAAAAACGAAAATGCCCTGCCACCTCCAATCTAAGCTGGGAACTTGGGTAGAAACTAGCTATGAATTTTGTCATCCAAAGAGACCGTGTGGTCAAAAATCATTATCAATGTCTGATATTCCTTAAAGAAAAAGGGACAATTACTATAAATTTTCTTCAAATTAAATCAAACTTTTAGGCTGTAGGTTTGTCGTGAAGATCTTTTAGTTATAGTGTGTTGGTAGGTTTTTCTGAAATGAAATGGTGCTTTGGAAATTAAGTTTCATGTGTGTTCATGTCTCTTATATTTAGACATAGATGCTTAAAAGACTTCAGAGCGTCACGTGTGTTTGGTTTTATGTTGTAGATGAAACTGCGCCTCTCAGACTTACTATATGCACCTACTGTCACAATTTTACTGCTGGTTAGATTTATTCATTTTGAGTAAAAATATCCATGGCTGATGATCAATATTACTGACACAAGATATAAGATATATCACCCAGCTTTTTGCTTTTTTTTTTTTTTTTCTTTACTTCATTTATTATTAGTTTGTTCAATTTACACTTGGGATCCAAACCTGAGAAAATACTGTTTTGCACCGAGGCTACGAGAAAAGCCCAACTCTAGCGTGAGGCTGTAGGTTAAATTTAAACCCTTTGCATTTTTTGTACCCAGACACTCTCTCACCAAAGCTTCAGGTTTCATAAAGCATGCACTCTGCACAGCACATACCACAATTGCTGGAAATTACATGGCTGTTTGATTTGGATGATTTGGAAGCTCTGAGGGGGCCGGCTGAGATGGTGGGTGCGGGTGAGGAGGTGCTGTCGAGGGGGGAACTAGAGCCATTAACCACAGCCAGATTTTCCCAATTACAAGTCTCCATCAAAGACGTTGTTGTGTGCCAGCATAGCGTGAGCTAAATGGATGATTTACACTTTTCCCTGTCACTTTACATCGGTTGACAATTAGGCCTTGTCTTAGCCCATGTTTGAGTTCCACAAAAGCACACGTCAAGTCAAACTCATTTTTTCAGCTTTTTTTTTTCAACACACACCAAAACAGACCCCTGAGAGCTGCTGAAAAGGCTCCAGCCTTAAACAGAAGTTTTATGATGGACTGACAGCAATTTTTTTCCACAAATGCTAATAAGTGTTGGAGCTCTCAGCTGCCTTGGATGGAAATAAGAGGAGCTATGGCCAGAGTAAGTAGATGATGTTTTCTGACCTGTATGAGAAAACAAACACGTTCTCAACAAAAGAGGTTCACTGAATCATTGCAAGTTTCTTCAATTTGCCGTTTCAAAACCAAAAAGAGAGTCTAGCAAACATTCACTTTCAGCACAAAGAGCCTCCAGCTCCAAGAAGACCAGCACACATTGAACTCATGCAGTCTACTTCTGCTGTTTCTTTA
Organism: Puntigrus tetrazona; assembly: GCF_018831695.1. Lineage (NCBI taxonomy): Eukaryota > Metazoa > Chordata > Actinopteri > Cypriniformes > Cyprinidae > Puntigrus > Puntigrus tetrazona. The sequence continues at coordinate 14,986,624 of NC_056709.1, read as the reverse complement.
GCTATGTTCTTAATTTTTCATATTTTGTTGGACTATATGAAAATTACATTAAAACTAAAAATTACTTTTTTTTTAACAAATGCTATACACATGTAGATTTTATTGCTGTGTCCAAAACCCTGACTTTGAAGGTTAAACTAAACAAATACATTATAAAACTGTTAAATTATAATAGCAAGTTTTAGTAATTGAATTAATATGCTCTTTGCTCCGAATCATTGCAAGTCAGTAAAGAGCTTGATATGAAATATGACATATGATGTCAAGTATCACTTTTGACCTCAATATTTTTTTTTCCAGTAATTATGTAATTTTGTCAAATAATGGAAAAAGTGTGAAAACATTGTGTAATAGAGTGTATTTAGGACATATCAAATGTATGCGGTAAAATTAGCTTTGGCAAGTTGACCATATCATTCCAAAAATGTCATTTCAACCACTAAAAATACATTTTGAGGTAATCTGAGACGCAAATGACTTTGTGGTGGAAATGTTGTGGAAAAGTGCCTATAGTTGAAGAAAGGCTTGTATTCGATGGGAATAGCAACATAGACAAAGTATATGCTCAAAATGGAATAGGAGCTCAGTGATCCGTATTTATTACATTTCTGGAAGCTTTCCCAAAAAGAGTAAATGGCAAATGTTTGGACGGCATCACGGATCTCTTGTCAAGCAGTTTGACAATTGCAAAAGCAGAGAAGATTTTAATTAGACAAAAAAATAAGCGGAACTGCCTAAGAAAACACAGTCAAAGGAACTCGACAGGGGTCTGACATCTTTATTTTAGACTGGAGCCGCTCCTGCGTACTCAACCTGGGGTGTGATAAAATAACTGTGTTTATTTCACTTTACAAGCAACAAAGCCTGAAGTGAACATGAACCCCTTCCAGCCCTCTGCCCATAATAACGCCTGACACAACCACACAAACTCGGTCTCTCATTAAGTAGTGCGGCATTTCTGCACAGGCGAATTAGTGGCCCTGCACCTCTGCTGTCAGTCTTTGTTTAATGATGTTTTGTGTTCATGTTACACACAGACGGTGGGAGATATGCAACTGAGAGAGTCCTCGTTAAGGAAGCGAGCAACTCAATTACCGCAGTCAGAGAGCGCGGCCTAGTAACCGCAACCCAGGAGAACCCGTGACCCCAAGTCGGCTCCGAGCCAATCCGAGGCCTCACAAGGCTTCTACCCTCAAAAAATTAGTCTAAGCTATGCCGCCGCTAACTTATCGCAGCCATGCATCTGTGCCTTAGCGGCCACCTCCATTCCCAAGATTCCCAGACATCTGCCGAGGGGGAGACGGGCACCGCGTGAGCCCCACAAGCTGTTTAACCCGCCCTACAGCCGTGACCAATTGATTGCGTGAAGCGGGCTGGGACGCCTCCTCCTCTTCTACGTGTGGGCGGGGTTAAGAAAGGGGGAGAGCAAACGCCCTTTGAGAATCCCAGCATGCAGTCAGGTCAGGCCTTGTCTGAAACCCCCTCACTTTGGCTACGCCGCTGCGGGTATGCTTCTGGACCGCTTTCTTTTCCGTTCACTCCAGCCGTCCCGCCCCCCTTTCCCAATCCATTTGTTTGCGTAAATAAATGAACGGCCAACAAGCGGGACAATCCGGTTCACATTCTCTCCTATTTTTCATGTGTGCTGGTGAATGCGAGGCAGGTCTGAATGGGGCAGTAGCCCATAAAAAAAAAAGATTTTCACAGAAAGTGTAGAGGTTTGACTCCTTAGAGAGGTGCTCTCCCATTGAGTTCTTCAAAAACCGGCCCACATACAGACAGCATCTGTCAATTCTGAGGCGGTGAAAATCGATCCAAGCAACTGAAAGGAGCAGGTTAAGAAAATGTCGCTTGGTTCTGATTTAGGGCCAGACGCAAACACATCTTTTTCTTGCAAATACCTCTTTTTTTTTTCCTGGGAAAGAATTTGTGGAGCTTGGCCGTAAAACAGCTTGAGAAATTCATCTCCCATTATTGGTCATGACATTTAATTACTTAAAAAGGTTCCACATGGGCCTTCTTCAGTGTTGAATGTGATGGGCCATCAACGCATGTTCACAGCCTGGATGTTTCACCAACCCTCACACACAAGTCTCAAAAGTCGTACTTATGAGAAATAGAGTCGCAACTGTGAGGTCTGAAGTCCGAATTATAATGTCAAAAAAAACAAAAAAACATTATAAAATAAATAGTCCTGATGCGAGAAATAAAGCTGCAATTGTGAAATCTAATTTTACAGAGAAAGATATTTAGTTACAATTGTCGCAATTATGAAAAAATGGCAAATGTAAAATAAAATCACAAATCAGAGAATAAGATATTACGAGAAAATTACAGTTACAGCTGAAATGCCAAATATAAGGTTACAATGCATAAATGGTAGTGACAAAGTCACAATGAAAGACATTGAATTAAGTCGGAGCTGGAAAATCAGAATTCAAAATTATGATACATAATGACAGAACTGTAAAATATAAAGTCACAGCTGGGAGATATGAAGTCATAATTACATTAAAACTGTAGGAGGAAAATGTAACTATGGGAACTGCATTGCAACTGTAAGATATAAACAATGATAAAGACATCAAAACTGCAATTCACAAAGGAGCAATATTAAATTAATTTACTACCAATATGTTGCACGTGTGAAACAAACTGAGAGATCTGAAGTCACAATTATGGTAAATAAAATCACAAGTGTGCGATTTAGAATCACAATTACCTACACTTTTTACCTACATAATCGGGCTTCCACACAAATACCATCCACAAATGTTTTTTCAGTACTGTTACAGTAGAAAGCTGAGAAAACTGAGCTGCAGACGGTCAAGACTTTTTGAATTGCTTTAGATGACTCTTAGTGTGCGAGAAGGAGCAACTGGAAAGAAATAAATACGTCAGTCTTTATCCCAAATACTTCTGCAACTGTGAAAAAAAACAACAGTAAAACTAAACAACTTAAGCCACACAAAGGGAGAAATGGGTGGAAAGCTCACAGAACAGGCTGAAGAGAGACAGGAACGGATGGGGAGACCAATGCCCTGCCAACGTCTGATCAAACGAGACACTCAGTAAAGACTTGTCTATCAGTTCTGCTCAGCAGGTAATAAAAGTCACAGGTCAATGCCATTGATTTGTAGCCCTTCAGACGCTGAAATTCAATGCCTATAACACCTCTCTAGTGAATGACATACAGCAGTGTATTTACCAGACACCCAAACACACAAGACAAGGCTCTTGTTTTAGCCTATTCACAGTAGTAAAAAGACACTTAATGACGCACCAGTTGTGCTAAAAGTAGGGTGACCAGACAAACACTTTTTTTTGTTTTTTTCTGGTATTTCCCTGTCTGGAGCTTGCCCTGCTTTCTTTATATGCATACATATGTGTGTGTGTGTGTGTATATATATATATATATATATATATATATATATATATATATATATATATATATATATATATATATATATATATATATATCTAATAATTAATGTTTACTAACTCATGAAAATTAAAATTATATATATACATAGATATTCTTATTTTCATTTTCATGAGTTAGTGTAAACATATCATAACATAACATAGGTTGCCATGACTTACTGATCTTATCATATTTCATATTTTAAAGATTATACAAATTATAATATATAATTATTATTTAAATAAAAAAATATTATTAACTTGTTTTTGGTTTAGATTCATGCAGCACTTATTAAAATGATGAGTGTTGTTAAACAACTATTGTTACTATTTTGCATGTAAATTCCAAATAATAAATACAAAAAATGTACAATAATTATAAATCTAAAAGAATAATAAAATAATAAACATTTCAATAAACTTGCAGTACACCTTGTATTCATTTCAAAAAGCTGGCCACCTCAACTAAAAGCCTCTACATTAGACACATTGTAATTTTCCAATAATCCCTGGAAAAAAACCTGGCCACAAATCAAAAATCTTTAAGATAAAGATGATATCTGAGAATTTTTAGCTTTTAAAAGCCCTGGATAACAGCCTAATCTGAAAATAGGCCTCGATCATTTTGCCAATGGACTGGAGGATTTTCCAGTCTCAACCAGCTCCATCAGCGCTTGTATTTGCTCTCTCTCTCGGTCACTCATTTGGAATGCATGAATATTATATCCTGAAACATACACCACAGAGCAAAGGCTCTTAATGTTCTAAAGAGCACGTTCCCTCCGCTACGAGCAGCTAGATTAGCTGATCTGTATGTTCGCTCTCAGGCAAAACTCTTTAAAAATCAACAAACTATGATGTGTAGCCCAAGAGATTCATCTGTACTCCATGTGATCCCTCTTATATCGACCCCCGCTGTTCAAAGGAAACCTTTACCATGTCACAAGTTTGTCGTCTGCAGGATGCTAGCGATAGCGTAACGCAACATGGTCAGGTTAACCTTTCTCTTCTTAGTCTTTATTGGGGAACTTCACAGTAGGGATCCATTATAACAGGAAAAAACCTAAAAGAGCGGAAAACGTTGCATATTTGTGCCAGATTTCCATGAGTAATTCAATATCATCTGGGTTTTAGAAGCAGAAACGTGAGGAAAGGAGAGAAATGCCCTTACAGATTCACAGCGCCGAACACATGCCGTGTACTTTATTACATTTCAGGCCCTGGGATGGAACTATTTAACAGCATTGGGCTCTGGAAATAACATGGTTATGTTTTATTTTTCTATCTGTAGGTCATCCTGGATCTTATAACTTGGAAGAACAATTTTTAATACTTGGGTTCTGCTGAGCAGACACTATTTCTGTAGCCACTTTGCTATTTAGTTCAGCGATGAGCTCGGCCTCAAATCTGTAGAAAATTCAAATAAAGGGTCCATGTTCAGAGCGAGTGCCATTGTGTAACGCCATCCCCCTTCTTTCCTTTTTTTCTGTACTTTTTTTCAGCATATTGTGAATGTGTGTAGTGGTCAGGTTACTTTTGAAGTGTCCTGAGGTACAGTACTATGAGGGGGGCAGAGGGAGGGAAGATTTGTTCTGCTTGGGTGCATGTCTGCTGTATTCACACAACCCCTGAGGTGGCTGCCTGTCAGTCCTGGATATGGAAGGAAAATCAAAGAGGCTGGACAACAATACACCTTCTCTGAGATTCCTTATTGTGAAAAGGGCAAGGATTTTCCCCAAGTGGCATTTGCATACACCTGGAATTGGGAGAAATGCTGCAAAAATAAGAGTGAGCAAAAGTCCCTGCCAAATTGGCTAAATGATTTTCTCTCTCTCTCTCTCTCTCTCTCTCTCTCTCTCTCTCTCCTTTTTTTTTTTTTTTTGCGTATTCTATTTTCTAATTTCATGAAATTCTAATTTTCTAATTTTATGTAGCTCTGAAATAGGATTAAATATACATTTTAAAATTAAGTACAGTATTGACAATATTTAGGTATTTATTAAATGTTGCATTACTTTTTATTTATAGCAGGCACTTCTATCCAAAGTAACTTAAAAATGATTTACAATTTGTAAAAGAAACACCAATATTTGTAAAATACAATTACTGTATTTGCAATGTTTAAATATAATTCTATTTCGGTAATCCTTATCCACACACACACACACACACACACACACAGTACATATTAACTATTGAAAAATCTGGAATCAGAAGGTGAGAAATATTGAAAATTGCCTTAGCAATGCATATTACTAATCAAAAATTAAGTTTTGATATATTTACGGTAGGAAAAAAAATATGGTAGAAAAATAGATAATTTTCACCCATACAATTTATTTTGGTTATTACTACCAAATGACTTTTGTGGTCCAATGTCACATGCAATTGCAAATGCAATACAGTAAATTATACAATTTTTGTACTGGAAAAAAACACGGTTTTAATAACCTTTTGTAAGTGCTTTTCACTTCTCATTTTTCTGAGAGGGTCAATTAGCTGCATTTTATAATTTGAAGGAGTTCTAAGAAGCATAACGGGTTCTCTGTAAAAGAGATGAAGCCCGGATATAAAGACAAAGGCGGATATTTTTCCATTCTTTCACCCTGTCCTTTTCCCTTTCTTTCAGAAGAAAAAATTAGCGTCTTCTTTTTACACTTAATTCAGATAGTGAACGCCACTCCACCACCGAACCACTCAAGTGATTTTCAAATGGCTTCTAGTGAGCCAATGAAAAAGCTGCAAACTCTAAGCATGGCCAATCAGAGCAGGATTTGTGCATCCGTGTATCTGGGCGTCTGTGCCGCTGCTCTTGGCCGTTCTGGGGTTTTGCTCACACTGGGCCAGTACGTGCCCTTATCGCTAGCCTGCCACGGCAGGGATTACATGCTACAGGCTGCTGGGAGCACGGCCCTAGCCATTTTAATCCAATCACTCATTAAAATTTCATGCAAATCCCACAGACAAACAGTGTCATGGCCAGTGATTGGGACGATTAACCCACCTACAGAGAGAGTGGCTGAAGGATGCCCTGAAGAGGGGATGAAAGGCGATCTGTGACGAGCCAATGACGGATCACGCGGTTGCACGGTCAGCGCTTCGCCGTCTTTTAAGACATTCACGAGCACCCAGAGACCCACGGCGGGACTTCACTGCGTCCTCACCATACCACACATACAACAGCGACAGACTGATCCACACGGACACGCTCACGCTCCGTTCCAAAACCCAGTGAGCTTCCTTTGCAGACAGCATTTATGGGCATCAAAGGCTGCTCCAAAAGGTAGATGCCTGATTTTGGCAGACAGCTTTCCATGCATCCGCTCAGGGAGGGCAATCCCAGAATGCATTGTCCACGGAAGCCCGGTGAAAAAAAGGGAATGCCGATAATATAGTTCATAACTAATGCAAAGCATCGATAAATATGATATTAAAATTACATAATTGATTTGGGATTGGTAACATAGTTTAAAAGAACTGTTTCGTATTGTTATGTGATTTAGAATATAATTTATTCATGAGATGCAATCTATACCCACAAACATATTTGTCTTTATGATGGTGTCGCTAACTTCTACTGAAATTAAGTTAATGACATCTTCTCCTAAACCAACCACTTAAACACTCAACATTTCAAGATTTTTGTTCAAATATGATTTTGTAATACATGTTCAGTGGTAAAACCCAGCTCCCCGATATACACATAGCATTCAGGCCTCACGTTATATTTAAACCATGCACAAAACCTTGAAACTGAAGTGCTATCTCAGGTGTCCTCTGCTTTGTAGTTGTCAACAGTCTATTTCAACAAGTGGATTTACCACAAAACCGCTCAAAAAGGGGCCCACATCAGCTGATGAATCTGGTTTAACAATTAACTAAGCCCTGATTGAACTCTAAACAGAAGCGAGGGAAAGTGAGGTTCCTACTACCTCTCCAACAGCTGGGTGCCACTTAAAAACAGCTATGAATGGCCTTCAGCAGACTGCTGCTGTGTATGTGTGTGTCTGAACAGAGGAAACCATGGTATCAGCAAAGGCATCTGGTGATGGCTGCTGGTTCCAGATGAGTGACCACACAGCTTAACCTTTGACCCCTGAGATGACAGAGGGGCAGCTGGTAGAGAGGGTCCGCACGTCCCCATCCCAGGACAGTAGGGTAGGGAGACAGCTATGTCTCCTAAACAAGGACTTGCCCCTTTAACCCTACTGGCCCAAATTCCTTTTTCTTTGCTCTATATGTAAATAAATGAATAAAAGTGTATATATTTAGAATAAAATGTAATTTTCTTCTTTCTTCTTCAAAATTAGACATACATACATACATATAAATACAATACAATAAATATACAAACTACACACACATATATTATGCAGACAAAAACTTTAATTTTGAATGTAAGTAATCATGATTAATCGTTGACATCTGATTCGAGCTGCTGTATTGGCACCTATTGACTAATTTACTATTTTTGTTCAAAGTCATTATGCTTTTTTGATCTTTGATTCATCATGGGTTCCCTCTTACGTCATACTCTGGGTAAAAACGTTTTTTTTTTACGGTCACTATTGTGATCAGTGGGAGTAGTTGGAAAGTGTCATCTGCTCCAGTACAGACAGCGGACATTTGTAAGAACAGCCGTTAAGCTCTCTCAAAGCTCGGAGCAGGCATATCTGCAGAGAAAAGTCTTGCAAGCCGCTCTCCTCTGTCAAAAAGACAAACTGAGGACTTTGGCTTAAAGAAATCCAATCCTCTGGCAGGAGAGCAACCTGTTCAGAGGCAGCGAAGGAAGCGTGTGGACCACCTCAGAGGGGCCTTTAGTCGGCTTCTCTGTACTAACCCAAAACCATTTCCTCATATGAAAAGATACAAAATCTCCAAACTCCAGTGAGATTCTTCTCTTAAGTAAAAATAGTGCAATACTATATTTTTACAATCAACTAGATGGTGTGTAGACCGAGTGACTAGTCTACTAATCAACAGAACTGCTACAGAATCAAAGGCCCGTTTCGACTCATGGAGATGTTTTTTCACAAATAGCAAAATGCCTCAAGACTTCTTTTTAAATCTTAGACTATTTCTAACTTCACAGATCACTTCAATAATGATAAAAAAAAATCTAATCAAAATACAGCATTAAATCAATGGTCTTCGACTAAACACCAGGGCCTACTAGGGGGCTCAAATTTCTAAAATAAAGACAAAACAATCATTAAAAAAAAAAAAATTAATAAAAATGTAAGGATTTTTTTTCCTTTTGTTTAAATATTTATAAAGTATGATTTCTTGACATAAGTGTTTTATACAATTTTATTTCACACAATTATTTTATTATACGTTTTCATTGTTATATATTTTGCTGTAGTTATACCAAACTCTAAAATATTTTCTAAATTGAAAAATGATTTATCCTTAATTCTTAGCCAGTAAAGCAACTAAAAAAACTCAAGCTTACGAAAGAAAAAAAGCGTCTTCATAAGGTGTGCATGGTAGAAAAAAACAACACGCATTCGGCGTGCTAAATAAATCACTGCTGCTAAAAACATCAACAAATTTATTTCAATGTGAGAAAAACTTGAAACTTGAATGACTTGTCTCTAGTTATCAATCGCATTATACTATTCAAATAAACCACGGTACTCATAAAAAGGCTCCTTGAAGGACTCTTGCCCTTCAAAAATAAACAGCAACTGGTCTCATATTTTTGTTGATCGAATCATTCGAGACACTCAAATGTATTTGCTGCGTTATGCAGAAACAATACGATGTCTTCGCACATTCTTATATTACGTCAAAGAGAGCAGCGACTGCATTCTTGTCCAAATTGCGTTTGTACATGTGACCGTGACTCTAAACTGCTTTGCAATGTCAACAGTGATTTAGCATCACTCAAAGCAGAACAGCTCCGCTCTCGATTTATGAGGAGTGAAGCGAAAACCATATTCCCGGACAGACTAAACGGAATCAATTTTAATTGAATCATGGAATATCGCTGTCGAGAGCCTCTTACTAAACTTATATTAACAGGAGAACCTACTCGCTTCCCAGCCGGGGACGGCAATTATTTAACAAGAATGACACAGCGAATGCTAAATGAGAAGCTCTGGCGGAGCAAGAAAATTCCAGCGATGACCCCCGCAATGATTTCTTCTCTCATGACACGAGGCCATTAGAGATTGTTTTACGTTGGACGCTTTAACAGAAATTCGTCATTAGGCCAATAAAGAGCCATTAGATTGGAAAAGATCTTATGCTGTCAAATCCGCTATAAAATATCTCTCAGAGATCGTTTGGGCTTCTTTTTTTCCCGTTCTTGAGCGATACTGAGCAGAACTGTACATGACAAGAGCAAAGCTGCCCAAATAAGGGAGCAACGAGAGAGCGAGGAAAGCCATTCATCTTCATTTAGCGCTCAGGAGAGAAATTTTAGGCCAAAATTACTCTTAAATCGCGAGGTCGCTGTTATGTTCAGGACCACGAAGCTTTCAACAGCCCGTCGTGTTCTCATGCTTCTAATTTAATGCATGTACGAACACTCACGTACAAGCTGTGGACTGTTAAAAGCGCACTATAGACTTCTCATGGGAAAGACAGGAGCATCATCTCTGCTTTCAGAGAAAACATGATTTCATTGTGCACAGTTGATAAATAAACAGCGCATTTCAGGCTCAATCCCTCAGTACACACACACACACACACACACGCATTCACTCATCTGCATGGCTGCACACGCTCAAACATTCATATTCAGCTCAGCGACTCGGCTTATCCACTAACCCGCAAACCCCAGGTCCATGTTATAGACCTCATGAGTGATCTTCAAAAGGACGAGCAGGCTGGAAACGGGGTTTCCGCTCCGGGTTAACTACACCGGCTGAAGATCTGTGGTGAGGTTTGAAAAGCACACTGCCTCTGCTTCTAATTGGTGTATTGATGCGACACTAAAACAGTTCACGTCGAGCAGTTCGGTGCATTGTTTCAGTCCATCGAGGTCTAAAAAAGCACATCCACGACTCATTGCTGAGGGAGACAGGGAACCTCTATTGCACATAATGTAGCTTCTGAGGAAAAAGGACTGAAGTCTGGAACACCACATCTGTTGGGGATTCACAGATTCCTTGCCTAGAAGATCTTAACCTTTAAAAGCTCTGGCTTTAGGGTGGGTTTCAGGATTTACAGGAAAAAAAATATATCTTTCTTTCATATATATACATATATATACATATATACATATATATATATATATATATATATATATATATATATATATATATATATATATATATATATATTTTGTTTATATTTAACAATGAACATTAATAGAATCATACTAACAAAGAATATTCAAGTCATCATCAAACCACAATAGGCCATATGCAGTAATGTTAAAATTAAATAATGAAAAATACAATAAATATTTTTTTTCCCAATCAAATTTATAAATGTATATCATTTTATTCTACACCAGTTCCTTACTAAATGTCAATTTTTTTTTTACTTTCATATCCAGTAAAATGTAAATATAGGGACCAATTCTCACTATTAGGTAGTTGCTTAGTAGAATGTCTATTATTAATATATTGACTGTTTATTAGTATTTAGAAAGCACATAATCTGCATGGCCATATACACCATTTACACCCCTAATCTTACCCAATACCCAGCTAACTTTTAATGAGAAGCAAATTAGTAGTTTATTGAGAAGTAGGCAATGGTTTGCTATTAACGAGAGTTGGACTTTAAAATAAAGCGTGACTGAATATTTTAGCATTTGTGTCTGGTGATGAGATGGATAAAAAAAAAAAAAAAAAAACACAAAAATATCTCTTTGAGCACATTATATTACAAATACCTTACCTTTTTTTATGACAGAAGCAATCCAAGTTGAAGCAAACCAGAAAGAGAGAGAGAAAAAAACATTGAATTAGAAACATTTCAAGGACATCTGACATATATTTAGTTTTGAGTAAAAAGTTTTCTTTTAAGCTACTTGAAATTCTCATAAAAAGAAACATTTTATTTTCTAAAACAAACAATAATATTTGGTAGTTCTAAACATTCGGATGTTCTGAACAATAACAGAACAGGTCAGAGAGTTTGTAAGGTCACATACGTGCATGTTTTTAATGACCAGCTAGTCATGTGACAAGAGTGATTGGAAAGCATTATTTTTGAAGAAGAAAAAAAGTGAATTGGATCAAACTGCACTTTCCAAGGACTGCATAAAAAGTACAAAGCAATCACGAACATGTGAAGGTTGTTATAAGAGCTTTTCTTTTTTAGTTGTTTTTGTTGAGAAGCTGTTTGCAATTGCAACTGTCTTGGTGCCTTGGTGTCAAAAGTTACGCTCAATCAACAGTGTTTGTTGATTAATGTTAATTACCACAGAAAATAATTGTGACTCGATCCACAGTTATTGAAAATCACAATTCGAGAAAAACTGGAAGTAACCGGCGCCAGCCCTTGGAAGGTTTAAAAGCCAAAACTGTAAAGCTTATAATTTTGTCAAATCTTCCGTTTCATGAAAGTGTATGTGAGATTTTGAACGTTTTCTAAATAGTCATTTGAGAGGTTAAACTACTGTTGTAGGCTAACTTCATCAACAGACGTGGCGTCAGGCAAGAGACAGACAACAGGAAAGCGATGAAATAACGTTCTTCAATTCATTTCTACAAAATTAGTTTACAAACTATAATAATGTTACACAGACGATGCTAGTAAACGATTTTATAGCACAAACGCAAAAGCGATACTTTAGCACATTCATTTAGCATAATCTTTTATTATAATGTCTTAGAACAAAAACTTTTAAGTAAACTTCACTGCTTATTACCATTTTTTCCTATTGCTAACATCTTCTGTCCTATTTGTAGTCTACATTTTCAACTCTAAACACAATTAGCACAATTAGTTTGTTGTAACCATACCATTAACACAACTCATGTTGTTTTCACATAATATTCAGTCAATTAACACGTTTCTAAAACGCTAAAATTTTCTTTTTACACAAGTTTACCCCATACCAAAATCCTGGATCGTTCTTATCATTTTTACAAATGCTTAAATCACAGCATGTCAGAAATAAGGAGCTAACGTTCCAAAAATAAAATATAGTATAAATCGTCTAGTCCTGCAACAACAGCAGCTCAAAAGTATTGACAAATATCTCAATGTGAAATATTGATAAGTGATAAGTATTTTTAAGTAACACATTACTGAAAAATTTAGAAATGGTTCATTCCTGTCTCAGTAGATGGATTAATCGGGTATGGAAGCTCTTTTCATCAACAACAGAGTAAAAATATATATTTATGAACTGATTTTGTGGATGCAGAACAACACCGAACTAGAGAGAGAGAGAGAGAGAGAGAGAGAGAGAGAGAGAGAGAGAGAGAGAGAGAGAGAGAGAGAGAGAGAGAGAGAGAGAGAGAGAGAGAGAGACAGAGAGAGAGACAGAGAGAGACAGAGAGAGAGAGAGAGAGAGAGAGAGAGAGAGAGAGAGAGAGAGAGAGAGAGAGAGAGAGAGAGAGAGAGAGAGAGAGAGAGAGAGAGAGAGAGAGAGAGAGAGAGAGAGAGAGAGAGAGAGAGAGAGAGAGAGAGAGAGAGAGAGAGAGAGAGAGAGAGAGAGAGAGAGAGAGAGAGAGAGAAATGAGAGTGTATGTTGTACTGTGCAGTTTTTTATGTTTTTTTTTGTTAGTTTTTTTCCCCTCACACATATGAAACCTACAAAAGCATATTCTGCCATGGAATATAAAGGCTAAAAGGTAATTCTGACAGTTATTCTTGCAGTTGTGAATATACAGTATTTCAGTATTACAGTAACTCTGATAAAGTCTGAAATGCAAGACATAGACTTGCAATTCCAATAACAGATGTCTGAATTGTGAGATAAAAAGATCACAGTTACTGTTTTTACTTTTTTAGGTGATTGAAACAAGCTTGAATTGTAACCGGAGGCCATGAATGTGGAACGTTTGTTGATGACTGGCATCAGCTGCCATCCATATCCAACCCCCATCCACTGGAAAGCAATTTCAATCAAGGTTCCAGTTGCATAGAGGACCCAATTTGTTTTATTGTACATTCCATAAAGTAATGACTCATTCAGTGCCAAAAATGAACGCATTCAACACTGTAAAATAGGTTTCAACTAAAGGTAAAGTGAAGATTACTGTAAATTGCAAAAAAAATAAAGTGATGTGGTTTTTGTAAAGTCATCAACTGTTAGAATTTTGTCAGTCTATGCTCTATGATAGACTACATGTTTCTGTTGTATAGAAAATTAGTGCTGTTGTTTTGACCAAATTACTCCATTTTGAATCGGGTTTGCTGTGTTTTGATATATGTAGAAAAAGGTACTCAGCATTTTGAAATGGAGAGTTTGTATTTATTTAACAAAATATCGTTTTGGTCAGAAAATATACTATTTGGCTAATTGTGTGATGTTGGTGTGTTAAAAGTTTAGAAAAAGTACTTTAAGTATTGGTAAACGCTTGTTAGAAATGGAAAGAAACTGTAATAATTAAAATCTTTGCCCATCAAATCCATTGTGTGTGTGCACACGCTTAAATTGTAGTCTGATACTGATTACAAATTGCATGCTGAAAATTGTAGCCAGTAATGTCATCGAGATTACTTATTTTAGATAATTAACTACTTTATGATTACTTTTTTGACATTTCTGACAGATTTAAATGAATGACATAAAACTTATTTCCATTAAGCAACATCAGAGAACACATGAATGTGTTTAAATTATTGAAATATTAACTTTATTAATAATCCACTGCCACTGTATGAACACTTCGTAATCCAACATGTAATCCAAGTAACTGTAATCTGATTGTGAGCATTTTAATTCAAAATCTAGTGTCTAGTTAAAAGTACTTGTTTTAATTAAATTGCCTTAAAATATTTTTTACTTTTTCCACTTACTTTTTTCTACTTTTATACTTGATGATTGCACCGCATGACTTTTCAGAGTTACGTGAATCAAGGCTGAAAAAAAATCAGCCAACAGACGAGCTGTAATTATTTTCTGAGGTCATCGGCATTACGCCACAGATGCCGTCGATACAGCTTAACTCGTATTGAACCCTAGACATTCCTAGCTGGAGGATGCTGCCTGACTAGACCACCTACTCCTTTCCTGGGTTTCTCTTTCTCTAAAAAACAACACGCTCGCTTTTCTTCTAATGAGGTTTGGACACACAGTGTATCTTTCGTCAATGGGAAAGAAGAGGCCACGGGGAGGGAAGAGCTGAATATTCAGTCAGACACTTCTCAGGAGGACACATACGACAGAGCCTCTTGCTCTCCGTGAACCAATAAAACACTAATTGGTCACAGAACCCGTCTCCATCCAGACAAAGAAGCAGGATCCCCCCCAGATTGAAAGAGTTTAGTTCTCATAGAGTCTCCATTCTTCCTCGCAGGAAGCCCCGTAACTTCAAGAGCAGCTCGGCAGGGGTGCAAAGCTTCACAAGAATCAGGAGTTTGTTTTAGAGACGCGAAGGGGGAATGTAGGTCTTGGGTTAACGATGACATGGAGCTCCACTTATCCAAGTGTTTTCTGCTTTTGTCAAGAACAAGTGCAGGTGCTCTCTCTGTAAAACATTTGATCCTAAAGGAGTTATTGAGGGGAGAACAGCACAGCAATATTGGATCCTTCATCTTTCGGGAATTCTTCTTTTCCCGTTCCTTAAAGAATGCTTTAGAGTAATCCAGCTGAGCAGATGAAAGCATTTAAGGCTTCTTTTGGATCCGACCGAATGTGCGATATATTATACAGAGATGATTTTAAGAGAAGCACCGCGTGCAGATGAAATGGCCTTCAACTTTTTTGAATTGTGAGTGACACGGAACCCTGCGTACGCTGGGCTCATTTTTCATACGAATTATTTGGGATCTGAGAAACGGCACATTTACTGGCTTCCCATCAGAGATTTTATATATTTTCAATTCCTCGAACATACACTTGCATTTTGTTAGAAATTACAGTCATTTTAATAACAACACATCAGCCAGTGTGTATAACATAATGACAATAACTACTTCCATTAAACATTGGAACGGCAAATCAAGGAGGATATTAAACACAGATGTGGATACGGGTTTGAAAAAGTCGGCGAATGTAACGACACAACTCCCCTTTTCTCAGCTATACGCTGAGTGGAAAGCAAAAAAATGACCAGTTACACATGCAATTTAGATTAGATATTATTACAAAGAATCACGGAAAGTTTGTGCAGTTTCAAAAAACATCATGTTGCTCTGAAACGCAGCGATGAAAAATTACTTCGCAAACCAAGCTCCTTTGGGCTGCAGACACAGCTGTCTCGTATCTTTTATCTTTCATGCGTGCAAAATTTCACTCATCTATATTCTCTCTTGGTCTGTCTTTCCCTCCTTTACGTCTGTTTAAGCATCAGTGCCATGGTACGCCATGTGACCCTGGTGTTTTCCTGCGAGAACAAAAGGCTCGGAGCTTCCTGCCCGCTCATTTTTCCACAGTTGGAGAGACTGTAGGCCAAATGCCCGTGTCATGAATTTACTGTAGCGTGGGCGCTGAGCCCAGTTTAGCACTGTGGAAACAGGGAATGGGCCCCTCTCGCTGGATAAAGCATGGATAATGCAGGAGTATCACATACTTTCAAAGGAACCCTAGATCAAATTTTAGAATGACCTAAAGGGATTGTTTGTTTAAAATTTTACATTCTGTCATAATTGACTCACTCTTAACTTGTTCTTTTATTTTTGAGAAAAACAAAAAGAGATTAATGGGCTTGTTGCTCTTTTCCATTCGGTTACAATGAAAGCTATCAAACTAGAACTAAAGAAAACACACAAAAAAAGTGACATGCACAATAAAATTTAAATTCTAATGTCATACAGTAGCTTTGAGAGTTGAACAGACTTTTTTTTAAAAAACATCATGGATCAAGTTGGTGAGATAAACTCGAAAACCTAAATAACTGGATTTGCAAACAAATCTTTTAATCTTTTAAACCTAAGACTCCTAAGAACAGTTCACTCGAGAGTCTTGGAAATTTGTAAACGCATTCCTTTTGTGAGTTAGATCTTCAGTGAAGCACCTGAATAAATGTCAGGCTGATAGGGCAGATTTAAATTTTGGTCTGTTCCTCACAAAAACAATCATATAGCTTTAAGTGCTTAAAATGCTTTGTATTAGCCACATTTTGAATGCTTTTATGATGTTTTAAAACTTTTACCATTTGCTTTATTTGCAAGGGGAAAAACTAAATGCAGAACATTATCAGTTATTAAATTAAAATAAAAAAAACAACAACATATTTTAGTAATGGTATTGTGAATATTATAGTAATATGAACATTGTTTCTTTTAATAAAATATGCTGGCACTTTTACTGTTTATTTAAGGTTAACCTGTAAAACCCAAAATGTTGCTACAATACACAACACAACTGCAAATTTTACTTCTACATTTTACTGATACACACACACACACACACACACACACCCACTTCATTACCTGCAAACCAAAACACAGGCAATCAGTGCTACGAGCTCCTCTGGACCACAGCTCTTAAGAGCCTAATTTGCTGTGAAATACTGAGTCTTTCTATAGCAGGTGAACAAAAGCTGAAGGATGAGAGATCTAACCCCTCTCATCCCCCTCTTGCGTCCCTCGCTCCCTTTTTGCCTAAACACATCTCAAAGGCTAATCAGATTTGGAAAAAAATGAAAAGGTTTCCAAAGGACAAGCCCCATAATCCCGAACCCCACCCAGCCCCCTCTCCTCCCTTATCTATCTATGCAAAAAAAAAAGTGGCAGGAGTTGTGTTGCACTCCTTCCAACCTCTAATGACCTCACCACGGCTGGCTTTGTGAGGTTACCACAGGCAACGTTGGCCTTACTCATGAGTAACAGTTGGCTGCGTGGAGAGGCAACCCTCCTTTTGACAAGAACATGCACCGCAGCCCCCTCCAGAATCCCTAAAAATACCATCCCACAAGGCTGGGGCAATCATTCAAGGTCTCTAGCAGCACAGTCCTAAACTCTGAGATAGACAGATGTCCAGTTTTATTCAGATTTTCTTTTTAAATAAAGAAATTAAATAGTTGAGTTTTGAGTATTTATATGAGTATCTAATGATTCAGCTTCCTGTGGTACTTAGTTTCTGTACATTACCTCTTACTTTATTAATAGGACATGTTCCAGCAGGTCAGCTCACTGTAGGATCCTACAGTAATCACATTAAATGTGGACAGTCTGCTGCCTGATGCTCTAAGTCGACAACAACATCGCAGTGACAACAGCATCAGTGAAACAGCCACCCGCAGTCAATGCTTTTTACAACATGCAAATGTTGCTGCCGTTTTTAGTTCATCAATGTGTGTGTGTGTGTACGGTTGCCAGGTTGGGAAGATTACGCAAACCACTGGTCAGAAAATGTATACGTTTAAGACAAATGCTCTCGAATTTAAATTCTCAACATCTGGCAACCCACACCATGAAAGCTTGTGGAGGCTTGCTACCAATGCAATATAATGCAAATTCCAAATTAAACTGAAACAGAAGATAAACATCCAGAAATATTGTAGATGATTATGCTTAAGAAATTGTGATCAGAATTAACATACAGTTTATTGTGCAGCCCTTATTCTTTCTTTCCTATGAAAAGCGCACACACACAAAAAAAATCATACGTTTATAATGAGGTGAGTAATTCATAATTTTCCATCAGTCAAGACTATGCCATTTTTCAATACTTTCTCCTACCTCAGTTTGAAATTAAAAAAAAGAATATAAAATATACCATCTGTAGGCTGACTAACCCCACTAAAGTGTTTACAAAACATTGCTCGTTTTGTTTGAGGATCCCGACCAGCAACAGTGACTCAGCCAATGGCGTGAGTTTGAGGCGGGGTTAACTGTTGACCCGGCCAATGGAAATCATTTGTGAATGTTTGAAAACACTCATCGCTTTCACTATTCCAGTTGGTGATAGTAGTGACAGACAAATTACACACTTCAGCTTTAAGTCAGAGTCTGCCTGGAAAAAAACACAGGAAGAAATTAAAAGGAAGAAAGAGAGAGGTCAGTTTTTCTTGGAAATCTCTGCAAGCTTTTGTTGCCATCCAGTCATTTGGTGAAAGGGGATCAATCATGAGAAGTATTAATCAACATGGGTGCCTGCACTTTGTGAATAAGAAATGAAACAAAGAATCTGTGTCAGCAGTTTCATCTTTGAAACCTGAGGTGAATATTTCTGGCTTTCCACTATCTTTTCGAGAACATTTCATAACTTACATCATTTGTTCTCAAGATTAATGACCAACGCACTGAAAGAGCATTAAAATATGTGCTTGTCTGTGACGATCATGGTGAGAGAATAAGAAATATCTATGCATCTGACACGGGCCCAAATGGACATTAGAAAAAATCTGCTTTTGCAATATCTCTGCGTAATATAAAAATGAAACATAAAAATATAGTACACTTTAACCTATATAGCCTTAAAGATATATTTAAACCCCGTAAAAATGTCACGATTTATTCATCCTCACATTGTTCCGAACCCTTGCTTTTATTAATCTCTTGAAATGTCCTCGTTCCTCAAAGCTATTGTATTTCTCCAAAAGTCTTAAATAACAGCATACAGTTTTGAAACAACATGAGGGTGAGTAAATGATGACAGAATTCTCATGTTTGGTTCAACTATCCTTACCATCTCGACCCAAACTCAGTCTTCCGAATCATTAATTTAACAACCCCTGTCTGTTCTCGAGCCAAATGGAATGAGACTTCCAGCCGAGTTGGGAGAGAGAAGCCATCCTGACTTCATCATCCCATTTGTCAATACTCGCAAATAAAGTCTTTTTCGGCCTATTGACTGCAGATTGCCGATGCGGGGTGCGTTGTGTGATTGCAGCTCGCTAATGCGGGGAGAGAGGCGCTGTGTAACTGCAGATTGTCGATGTGGGGAGCACTGCGTTCTGTGACCGTGCCTCCACTGAGACAAACAAAGCAGGTGAGTGAGAGGCGGAAAAGGATGTTGCGGAGGGGAATTCGGCATCCCACTTCATCAGAGAGTTCTTATCCTCGTTAAAGGATTATTGATTGGAGAAGCTCATTAAAGCCTCTTTTCTGACACATCTCTGAGAATCGGCGGCAGTAACACGGCTTAATAATTTGTTACTCGCTGGCCTTTCTCTTCGGTGCTGCTCCGATGAGATTTATCAAGCCAGAGATCAGTCAGGAGGAAGGCAGGATCCCTCAACGGTGTTCACGCCGATCGCGGAACGTCACCTCTTGTTTTCTGCAAAAACTCGTTTTTTGTCAAGCGGCAGATTAAAGGATTTGTCTAAATAGGAACAATCCACGTCACATCGTTTAAAACCCGTTTGGCTCTTCACGAGGCGTTCAAAAGAGATGTAGCAATATGTGTTTTGTAAATGAATCACTCACTCAGATCTTTACAATGAAGGATTCATTTACAAATTGGACTGATCCTGTGACTGACTTTGATCCTCAAAAAAAGCTTCTCTATGACTCCTGAAGACTGCCACTTTTATGATACCTAAAAACTACAGTAATAATTCTTTCTCGGGGTAAATTTTATTAACTAAAACCTATATATAAACTAAATTACAAAATACCAATATCCTGAATACCAATAAACCTATAATACCCTTAATGATACTCAATCTATAATTCTCAAAATGTGGCTTTCTGTGGGAGTAAGAGATTCATGGATAACTGTGATGTCCTGAGGCTGTGTAAGTACATTTCCTTTATTTTGGTGAATTATCACTTTAAGACCTTTAAGACATAATCTGAGATAACTCAAAAGTTTTTTTCTTTTGAACGTCTTTATTTTATTACTATTATTTAATGTCAGTCCCATACTTTATGAAACATTCTCTTACCTTCTTTTGCCTCAATAGATCTTTATTGAAAAGAACGTCTGAATTTTATTCACTGTACAAGGACTTGATGCCTACTTTGTCAGAGCTTCAAGAAGAAACACAAAAACACTTTTGACAACCTAAGAAACTTCTACATAAAAGTTGTCTGAATTCAATTTTAACCTGCGAGTTTATTAATGGAACAACAAGCAAGCAGCTTTTTAAAAAACAAAATGGAGTTGGAAAGTGCGGTTATAACAAGGCCACTGACAGCTAGTCATCCATATCTGCAAGCGGCCATAAACTACGCTCAGGCTTCGCTTGAGACTGAAGGGGCCCCTTTTATTAGAGCACTTTAGCAGGCCTGGAAAATCTGCCCAGGGTTAAAGAACACCATTTTTCTTGCCATTTTCTTCCTGAGGGAAAAAAAATCAGCAGCCAAAGTTAATCTAAAGAGACACCCACAGGAACAGCACAGAATCCAAGAACAACCCTTCAGTTTTGTCTCTAGAGCGACTGCAGCCAGCACTGAGGAGAAACAGCCGTGTGAAGAGACAGCTATGACGACCCTTGAAAAGGTCTTGAGGCGGCCGAGAGTCTGTAACTTTAGAGCGCATGTGCCCATGCTTTAGTCTAATACTGCTATAGGTTTACATTTATCGTGGGAGTATAATGTTACAGTAAAGCCGAAAAGAGCATGACTGCAGTTTGAAATTCCTTTAAATGCTAAAAAATACAAATATGTAATGTTTCAATCGTGGTTATGCCAGTTTTTTCTGCACCGCTTGTAAAGAGCAGTGTATATGCAATGCATGGCGAACAAAATCGTATTTCATTCAAGTTGTGAATTGAATTTGCATTATTAAATGCTACTGTATGTACTGTAAAATAGTGACAAGAACATGTCTTTAATTTCAGTTAAAACAAATGCAGTGCGACCAGTAAAGTTTGAATCATATGAAAAAGACTCAGGAGAGAACTCTTTTAATGAATCATGTTCTTAGTATATGTATAATTACTATTCCATAAAAACATGTACAGTATATTGTATAAACAGCTTTACTGACCACCGTTAAAAAATGGTGATAAATATGGAACATTTTCTTATTTATATATCTATATATAGTCCATTTACCTTACTTATTTTGCAGGTAGCCTTATAATATAAGGATTACTTACAGTCAGCCATCATTACGACCGAATAAACCCCTTCAAGCATGACAAGTCCTGATTCAGCCTGTTAGGATTTATTCATAATGACCAGCTGATTGTAGATTATGCCTGAGGCTTGCCGAGGTTTCTATGGCGACTATATGTTTCTGTTAACATCTAAACATAGATCAGCTGTGACAGAAGTAAGCTCAAGGGCCTGAATCTAACAAACTCATCTACTTGCGCACTTTTGTATGACATGTAAATACGCTCGGCGGGTTGCACATAAGAGCGTGGGCCAAAACGCCGTCCCTATCGAGCTGAAGGATACTATTTTTTTTTGAGGCGTGTGGCCATGTTTCTCTTGTCCAGATTAAATCCTCAGGCTCCAGAACCGAGAGCCACACGGAAACAGTCCAGCGCTGGCTAATCCGCCGTGGGCTGTCAGCCTCTCACATCCACCCATGAGTTGACGGAGACGGTTTGAGCTCGGTAACAGACACGAGTTCATTAATCACCCACCGATTCTCCCACCGTCACATCTGACAGACTGAGCAGGCGTGTTTGCCAGAGAGCTCGACGTCCAACTCATGCAACTTAACACAGCAGGTTGGGGAAAGAAAAGCAATAATGAAAGAGAAGAGGGGGGGCTGGGGTGGGGGGTCTCACATTGGCGACGCAGATCCGTGCGCTTGAATTCATCAGAACCTGAACATGTGCTTGGTTATTAATAAGGAGCTCATCAAGGACACTGGAAGGGAGCCCACCGCTTCGTAATTGAGAGTCTGAAATCAGGATCCTCTATTCTTTCTGAAGCTCCGCCCACTCCCACCTACGCTTCACTGTTGGAAAATTTGGAACCGTGAACTGGATTTTATCCAGTAAAATATCAGAAGTGTGTGAAATTCATAACTTTTGCTTCTGCAAACAGTTCTGGTGTGAAGTGTGTGAAGCACTGGGAGCGATTTCTTTCATAGCACGGCCTTTTGTGGAAAACACGGATTGAATCCATTCATAAAAATGGAATCGACATTAAAAAAACACGGGTGGAATGGAATGGACACAAAAATGGACAGAATTCAACCATAAAAATTTTATCGCATGACAAAAAAAGAAAGTAGAATGTAACAGAAAAAGTAAACAAAAAATTGGATCAGCGTGGAAAACGCAGGTGGAATCCAATCGTAAAAACTGAAGCCACTTGGGAAAAAAAAAAATTTGGAAAACATGGGCAAACGGCATTCATAAAAATGGAATCAACATGGAAATCACAGGTGGAACTTAAGCATAAAAATGTAATCGACATGGCAAATAACGTGGATTCCGTTCATAAAAATTAAATTGAGATTGGAAAACAAGCAAAAATGAAAGAGAAGTCTCGCAATAAAAAAAGGTATTGATGTGGAAAATCTGATTGAAAAAAAATGGAATCAATGAGGAAAACATAAAAACATAACTGTCATGGAAAAAACGGTCAGAATCCAGTCATAAAAATGGAAAACACAGACAGAATGAATTCATAAAAATGGAAAACAAGCAGAATGCAATGCAAAAAGGGAATCAACATAAAAATAACTGAATACAGTCATTGATCTGCATGCAATGTATTGTTGTAAAATGTCATATCTTTATGTGAGCACTGCTTATTAGTTTTCGTTAATGTTCCATATTCGTTAATGTTCCTTAATCTCACAAAAGCACAATCATTAGGCAGAACTGGAACCATAAAACTTCTTAAGATTCCCAACCGTAGATGTGATGTCACAATCAATACATCCAACGTGAGGTCACACAGTCCTTTAAGCGATGCCCTTTCTTTTCTATTTCCCCTCCAGCAGAGAAAAAGGTGCTAATGTCATTAGTGAATTCACTTTAGGGGATTACCTCTGAATTAGAGGACAGTAATCCTCGTAGATCAGCGCACAACATCATATTTCAGCTTTTCTATAGGATTAGCACAATGCAGCGCTCTTCCCCGTGTAGTCAGATGTGGCAAACACCTTTGACAAGGAACTGACTCATGGGGTTTTTGAAGGGTGGATAAAGCTGCCAAGAGCATGAATCATCGTGCGCTAACAAAAATCGGAAAAGACATTTATCGGGTTCGAGATGCTTCGTCCTGTCCAGTACGTCCCATAGAGTAAAGAAAAATTACAAATGAGATTGCTTTAATGGCTCAATAAACGTCAGTCAGATTGAAAGGAGATTAAATTGAGACAATTAAATTGAAAAAAAAAAATTACACATCAAGTAAAAAATATCGGCGTCATATTTTAGAAATGTTACACCTTTATATGGCTAATTACAATTTGAACTTTGTCTTGCTTTGCCATAAAAAGGTCAAATTATCCAATATCTTAAGAAACTATAACCTTGACACACAGTCATTAGACTCTGCGAGGGGTCTCTTTTTCCCCCTGCATTATAGCATGTGGGTTAGACCATATGACTTTGATTTGGCAGACAAAAGTTGTTCAAATATTAATAAGCTGTAAATATTTAA